>NW_006922093.1:1645101-1663183 GCF_000298275.1 Orycteropus afer afer | reverse complement strand
ATGAATGCAAACTGCTTGCCATGGAAGAATTAAAAGGCTGGTGCGGGATCGGGCAGTGTTTCGTTCTGCTGTGCATGGGGTCGCTATGAGTCGGAAACGACTCGACGGCACTTAACAACAACAACAGTGACATGGAAAAGATGATACCAGAAACCAGAGAACTAAAACATGAATAAGAAGCATACACTACCCTAAGGCAATGTATGTATTAGAGAAGGAGAGTTTGGGAAAATGAAGAAATGATTGTATAGAGAGGTGAAAGGTCTTGTAAAGGAGAGATCTTTTTTAGAATGGGATGACTTTTTGGCAAGTCCAAAAAATTAACTCAGCTAGATAATTCCAGGCATGAAGGCAAAACTTCTGTTCTCCCTAAGAATCAGAAAACACAGTTCAGGATGCCTGCGGGAATCTAGCCAGGGTGACGAGTGAAAGACTTAATCTTTTTCCTTATAGTGATTTGGGGTTCCAACCTCAGCTTCACTGATTAAAAAAAAAAAAAGTGTTTTCTGATTTAATTTCTCTATTGCAGGTAAGAAAAATTTACCCTTAACATTTGTTTATCATTCAAATGATAATTTGAAGAGGTTACAGAAAATTCAGATAACTAATCCATATTCAGATAGATGAAAGGTTAGAATGCTGCCAAAGCAATTGACCTTCAAAGTAGAAAGTCAAAAAAGACCATCTGAATTCTGTCTCAGGGAAGGACCTCATTTAATGCACAGGGAATGGGGAGAGAACACTGAAAGAGCCTGACATCAGTCGGGGTCCCAACAAAGTGTGCTGAATCCCAACTGCTGTGACCAGACACAACAATCAAAGGAATGAGTACAGCACTCTGAAGGAAACTGTAGGCCTCAGGACTGGTCCCTCACAATTCCTGCACTCTAAGCAATGTCCATGTCCAAGAGGCAGAAGTTACTGGTGAGACCTACCTCAGAGGGCAGTTCCCAGTGGTCCTAAGGAAAGACGGACGTCTTCTGAAACAGGAGAGCAGTGAAAGCACAATAAAGAATAATGTTAGCCAGTTGTCTGTGGAAACTGTTTCTAAAGCTTTTGCATTTGGGGAATTTTACTGCCCTCTTTTGCAGACCTTTTAGAACTTTGCTACGACTGAGAAATACGACATTTTCTTTTGTTTTAAAACTAATTCATCATAAGTGATGCACATTAAAATATCTGGGCCATCTTGTAAAAATGTATGCACTATGAAATAATAAAGTAATCCTGCAATCCTGCTGGCTAAAACAATTATAAAGTAAGAAAAAACAGAAACTGCTCATTTTGCAAGAAGACTTTGTGATCATTAACCTCTTTCTTCTTTTGCAGGGTAGCCTATTAAGACTGAAACATGCTACATGATCAGCTAAAGGTCACAGAAATGATATAAAGGACAAAAAGGAGGGTTTTAATTTCCAGTCCAAGTCTTGTTCAGTCATACAATGCCAACTCCCACAAGATTCCTACCACAAGCAGCACACTCTAGGCTGTCTTGGTTTTCACTCATTGTGCAAGTCTTGTATAATGATTTGTATGATCCAGAGTTCTGCAACCTACCCAATGCATAGTGGCTTCAAGCAAAGAACACAGCATTCTTCCCCATGTCCTCAGTGATATATTGTATCATACATTCCAGATTCTCCAAATAGAACTGTCTGAGAGATGAACATTCTAGGAATATAAGACAATCTGCTAAAAATCCTTCAAACTTCATAATCTTTAAAAGCCATAATTCTAAAAACGTATGATCTCAGCTACCATATGGTTGTTTGTCCTGACAGGTGTTTAACCATGCTCTGTTTTAAGAGCATTATTTTGTATTTCTGCAGAATGTATCTTGACTGCCAAAAGGCTACAGGACAACTTGTTTTTGTTTTTATAATTCTATAAGACATGAGGTTAGATTTTTCTTTTTTAAAGGAACTTTGATATCTTGTTATTATTGTTGTTATGTGCTATTGAGTCAGACTCGACTTATAGAGACCCCTCCTTGGGTTTCCGAGGTGGTATCACTACAGAAGTAGATTGCCCAAGCTGCCTTCCAAGGAGTGGCTGGTGGGTTTGAACTGCCAGTCTTCTGGTTAGCAGTCAAATGCTTTAGGCATTATACTACCAGAGCTTCTTTTGGTATCTTAGAACATAAAAATTTTAAACTTGGCTTGTCATAGAGGGTTTGAATTAAATGATGAATGGCCTGGGAAGGTTTCTAAATAAAACATCTTCTACAACAAATGATGATTGTGTCTTTCTCCTTCCATTATCTTTATTTTAGCTATTGCCTAGTTATTATTATTGTAATAGCCACTATACCCTCTTCAGCCCTTTATTTATAAAAGTAAGCATCAATATTTTACATATATCTGTATATATATGTGTTTATATATAGATATAAGTGTATATGTGTGTATGGATGTTTACATATATATTAACCACATCCCTAATAATCAAACAGAAATTGTTTACTTTATAATTCAAAAACATCTGAAATCATGTCGATGGTTGATAAAGATCATTGAGAGCTACTTTCCTTGTTACGTGGACATTAAATATAAAGCCACAGTAATTAAATCAGTGTGAAAATGTGCTAGAATATAAACACTTATTTTTTCTATCTATACAGTTATGTCTGAGTGCCAGTATTTACATTTTTTGAAAAACTTTGTTGTTGATATTTGGTAGCTTTGTTTGTCTAAGTATCAATTAAATGAACACTATCATACTTTATAGAACAGATGTTAAAAACATCTTATGAAAGAATGTTCTTTTTATATAAGAAAGAGCATATATATGAGAATAAAAGGGCTTCCAGCTATTATCCATTACCATGAAAACTTGCCTGAAAAAAGACTTTGATTTAAAATTGTCAGAAATTTCAGAGCTATCCTAAAGCAGGAAAGCACCGCCAGTTGAACACCCTTAATTCAAAGTGTATCAACTTGTAAAACATTGAATTCTTCTGTTAGTTTGGTTTTGATGAAAATAGTAAATATTAATAGGTATACAGTTTCAAACAAAGGTGCCAAGATTTTATGTACATACATATTAAAATGGAACTTAAGTACATTCCATTAAAGTTATTTATTATAGAAGCTGCCTTTGACTCTATTCTTGTCTGATCCAGTTACAGAACTAATTTTACAGGAAGTGATTACATGTATGTATGTAGTCAAGAGAAAAGAGGAGAGAGACAAAAGAGAAAAACATGTATTATAAACACATTTTGTTAAAATTAAGATTCTGTGTCCATCAGGAATTTCTTGCATTTTACCTCAAACCTTTCACTGCAATATAAATAGCTATAAAGTATGCCAATATTGGGACATAGTCCTTCTTGGGACTCTTCATCAAAGAGCAGTTTAAGTGTTCTGGTCAGTTCCAAGCAGACTTTGGAGATTACAATGATAAATGACCAATGAAAATGGTCACTGATGTAGTGCCTAAGGCATCTGACTGCTAACCAGAAGGCTGGTGGTTCAAACCCACCAACCACTCCTAGGAAGGAAGGTTGGGCAATCTACTTCTATAGTGATACCACCTCAGAAACCCAAGGAGGGGTTGCTATGAGTCAGGTCCAACTCGACGGCAGTGTGTTTGTTTGGTTTGGAACATCAGCTGAACTGTGGACCATGTATTTTGTTATTGTTAGGTGTCCTCAAGTTGATTCCAAGTCATGGCAATCCCATATCCAGCAGACAGAAACGCTACCTGATCCTACACCATGCCATTATCAGCTGTGTATTGCACTGTTGTGACCAAAGGCTTGTCCCGTTTATTTTCTAAAGTAGATCACTAAGCCTCCCTTCCACATTTGTCTTAATCTGGAAGCTCGGCTGGAACTTGTTCAGCATCATAGCAACATGCAAGGCTTCACTGACATATGGTGGTGGCTGTGCAGGAGACGCCCTGGCCAGGAATCCAACCTGGGTCTTCTGCATGGAAGGCAAGCACTTTACCGCTGAACCACCAAGGTCCCTTTCACTCTAGTTTAGCTTCACTTGAATTAATGTGAAATTTGTGGTCAGCTTGGTTGATTCCAAGACCATAAAGAAAAGGATCACTTAAAGCCCCATTTCTCTGTTTTCAATTAGAGCAGGCCCACAATTTTTGTTGCTACAGGAAACCCTGTTTATCTAAGGCTCAGGCCCCTCCAGGCAGCTCATGGAAAAGACAGGATCCTGGCTTTCACAAAACAGTCTCCTTTAAAGTATAACCATTTGATCATGCTGTCTGTGCCTTCTAACTTGTACCCAATCATGGACCTTTCATTTATTGCCAGGCTCAGTAAATGCAAGGTTTGCGCCAGCTGTTTTTGTTCAATTGTTTTTGGTTTTTAAAATTCGTACACTGCTCATCTCTTTGGAGTTCCTTAAAAGTGATCTTTGCGCCCATCATTTTAATGAAACTTTCTCATTTTATATAACCTGAGAAGACTATAGAATCCAAAGACCAATTGACTATTCTAATTTTTGGAAAAGCATTACTTTAATGTGACACACAAGGATCATCAAAGCCTAAAATGAAAACATATGGTTCCAAGAGAGTCTCCACATAGTATTGGGTTCATTTGGGAGCTGATATTGGTCTTACCTGATTGAATTCAATGGTAGAATTTTTTATAAAGATAGAACATACAAGGAATCGCCAAATTTCATGTTTTGGGGAGCTAACAACTGTAGAAACTCTGAAGGAAAAATATTAAATCTAAAAGCACTATGAAATGAAAGTAAATTTGACTGGTGCTAACTTACAATAGCCAAGAAAAGAAAAAAACTATAGCTATAAAATCATCACTGGAATCATTAGTTTGCAAAATACTTTAAAGAAACCCAAAATAAAGAGTCCTCCTTTAGGAAATAATGTAAACCACACACACGCACACACACACACACACACCACACATAAAGTGTTCAAATTTCCTGCATTTTTAAAATGTTCTTATCTGATTATAAAACTATTCCTGTTAGTAGTTCCTATGTAGCTCTCGCCTGTTGCACTAAGAACTGAAGCTGTTCTTTTCCTTTTGTAAGTGAACATTGCCACCCTGTCATCACAGTGCAGAAGCTGTCTCCCCGCATGGCAACAGGAGAAAGAGTTAACTAGCACAGGTAGGTAGGCACTGGTAAGGAAGTGAGAGCTTTCTAGTTTGAAAATACCAGACACAAGCCTTGTCAATTTTAACTTAACTAGTGTTCTCTCAGGAATTCTGAGCTGCAAGATAAGAATGAAGCTTTGATAATCCAAATGCACTTTGATAGAACATCAACTGAATTTAGCACCAACGAGTAGCATTTTTTAAGGTTCTAAATTTTAGCTGGCGGCACAGGGAATACCAGAAGGAAAATAAATGAAAGCTGCTCACCACTTCAAAAGCTAATCTCTGTAATGCTTTCATTAGCACTTTAAAAAATCCACATACACACTTTTGAAGCAGAAAAGAAATGATTTTGATGACTGATTGCTACAGGGTATAGTTTAACTTTCTAGTCTTTCAAAAATAGGCAAGGTCGGGAATTTCTTTTACTGCTGTTGGACTAATATGTTGTCTGTAAAGGCACTGGAATAGATGTATATGGGAGAAATAAGCTGATGAACTGTTCATTTAGTTCCCTCAATAAAAGATAAGTATCTGTTATATTCAGAGTAAAAAGGCCCATGAAATGTTCTTTCCAAAGAATCTGTTCTCCTAAGCTTGATGTAACGGCATGATTTTCACTTTTAAAAAGACACAATACAATAATATTTGGACTAGACTACAGAGTCGTTGAGATAAACCAGCAACTAGGACAATCTATAGTCAGAGGTGAAGGGGACAAAAAGAAGTGAAAATACTGTCAGCTGAGTCTAAACAGGAAAAAATAAATTGTGTTCCAAATGGAAATATAAACGGGTGCAGGGCAAGTACATGTTTGTAAGCATCATGTTGTTGTTACTAGGTGCTGCTGAGTCGGCTCGCATTATAGTGACCCTCTGTGCAACAATTCAACACCGCCCAGTCCTTCGCCCTCCTCACAATAGTTCTATGTTTAAGCCCAGAACTGCAGCCACTGTGGCCATTTCATTGAGTCTCCCTCTTTTTGGCTGAGCCTCTGTTTTACCAAGTATGATGCCCTTCTCCAGGGACTAGTCCTCCTCATAGCAGATCCAAAGCACGTGAGGCAAAGTCTCGTCATCATCACTTCCAAGGAGCATCTTGGCTGCACTTCTTCCAAGACAGATCTGTTCATTCTTCTGGAAGTCCATGGCACTTTCAATATTCTGTGCCAGCACCATAAATCAAACACATCATTTCTTCTTCAGGCTTTCTTCCTCATTGTCCAGCTCTCACATGCATATAAGGAAACTGATGATATCATGGCTTGGGTCAGGCACCCCTTAGTCTCCAAAGTGGCACCCTTGCTCCTCAACACTAAAGAAATCTTTTGCAAATTTTCCCAAGGCAAATCTTTTTCTCAGTAAACAAGGGTCCTTCCTCCTAGTCTGACTTAGCCTGGAAATTCTGTTGAAAAATTTCCACCATTTGAACACTGGTGGCATAGCTTCCAGCATCACAGCCCCACACAAGCCACCACAGGGTGACAAACTGACAAACAAGTGTGGCCAAATATCACAGTCTGACAGAATTCCTTCACCAAGACCTGGCCTTGAGAAAAGTCTGCCTGTCGGACCCCATGTGAGTTTTGTGGCTACCAAATCAATGGTATGATGGATGTAACACGCTCGGGTATAATAGAGAATTCCTAATTACACAGTATCTCCATGATATCAATCTTAAAGGAAGAGACAATATCCAATATTTATTCTTTTAGCCAAATGATTCAAATCTGTTTTTAACTTATCACAATGGCAAGATTTTTCCAGTTGTAATATCTTTTCTATTTTTCCTCTAGTATTGTTATTACATACTCGTGGTTGACAAGTTCTCTTGGGAGACTTGGCTTGCTTTTTCTGCTATCATAGGGAAACTCCACACATTATTTGCATCTCACAAGAAGAACAAAAGTACAGTGACAGAGTCTTGATTTTCTTGTGTTCAAATAATATTAAAGAAAAATGTTTTATTATTACTTTAAAACATGCCTAGTTTGAATAGTAGCAAGAGGAACACAGGGCATTGATGCAGCATGAAGAAATCATAGAGTCAGGATCACAGTGAAAATATAAGTGAGTAATTATTGAGCATGTCTGTTTCAGCTATTATAATTTATACCATCTTATACATAAAACAAAGGGTCACAGAAGTGATGTAACTTGCCTTGAAATCACACAGTAAGTCAGTCAGCTGGAAGAAAACAGAGTCCTTGAGTTACACCAAGGGTTAAGCACTCAACTACTAATTGAAAGGTTAGTCATTTGAACTGAGAGGTACCTCAAAAGAAAAGTTTGGCAATTTCCTTCAGAAAGGTCCAAAACCTGCTACTGTTGGGTCACTCTTGACTCATCATGACCCCATCAGTTACAGAGTAAAACTTCCCCATAAGGTTGTCTTGTCTGTAATATTATGAAAGTAGATTGACAGGCCTTTCTTCCACAGAGCTGCTAGGTATATTCAAATGGCCAACTTGTTGGTTAGTAGTTGAGTACAAACCATTTGTAATACTAGGAACCTTTCCTAAAGCTCACAGTCTTGAAAATCTTATGGAGCAAAGTTTTACTCTGCAACACATAGGGTTGCTATGAATCAGAACGGAACTGCCATGAATCACTGACTTGATGGCAACTGGTTTTTATCTGTGGAAAATGAAGTGACCCAGATGTGGGAGGAAATTAGCTGAGGTAATTTTGAGAAATGTTGATGGGTGGTCCTGAATGCAAGGATATGCTGAATGAATTTTCCTTTATAAATAGTAAAGCAACATTATAAATTTCCCTAAGTACACTGAGGAAAATATGCATTCTCAATAGAGATGTGCCATATCCAAAAAACTCATTATTATTTCATAACTAGGCTTCTTTTGCCTATATGCAACCTCATTAGATTCATAATTTAAATAGTTTATTATTTATGGTCTGATTTTATATATATATACACACACACACACACATACATTTTTTATATATATTTAAATTTAGGAGATATATATATATATATATATATATATATATTTAGAAAAATCAACTTCTAATATATCAACAACTATTTTATAGCTCTCTCTTACTTTAGTGAGAGTCTTTATTAGTCTTGCATGGAAGGCCCAATTTCTTTATTTTCAATATTTCTGTAGTTTTGAATTATTATAAATATTTGTAATCAAAGCAATATATTATTAGAAGTGTGTCTTCATGCATTTATGGTTAATATTGGGGGTCTAATTACACCATCAGAACATAGCTTTTCTCAAAAAAAATACACTACAAATAGATTTCACGAGAATATGAATGTGGATAACTTTAACAAATTCCAAAAAAAGGTATTAGAAAATAAATCACTATATGATAATGGGTCAGCAATGTAATCATCAAAAATTAATATATAACACATTAGTTATCAAACCATCAATTTCAAAATGTAGTTGTGAAAACATATTTTTTGCTTTGGATGATAGGCATGATACTGTAAACTCTGCTGCCATCAAGTCAATTCTGACTCATAGTGATCCTTTAGGACAGAGCTTCATCTTTCTCATGCAGAGTGGCTGGTTGGTTTGAACCACTGACCTTTCAGTTAGCAGCCAAATGTTTTAACAACTATGCCACCAGAACTTCTTATAATACGATATACCTAGAGAAAATATTTTATTACTTCTGCACTAACAGAGAGGTACATGTAATTAAACTAGAAAATATGTTCCTTTCTATTAATTTTACTGTTAAAACTCCAGAACAGTCATTAGAAAATCAAAAGCAGCAGTGCTAACACCATTTTGTACAAGACTATGCATTCAGTTGCATTATTCCTGTTTCCCTGACAACCTGCCAGCATCCATGGCCCAACCAAATTCCCAACAGTGTTACAGAATTGGCTTTTAATAATGCAAAGGCCTTCCTCTCTTTCTTTTAGTGGGACGGTATTCTCTTAGTGAGAATGAAATCGCCCATCAACAATCTGTTCATCAATTTTTCCTTCATTGTCCCAAATGTAGTAATTTAAATTTTGCTAAGCAATTCTCAGATTATTTTGCACTGGGTGCTACTTAGAAACAAAATGTATAACTGTAAGAAACAATTGATGTCCAGGGACTCTGACTAAACAGCCACTTAAAACACAACATAGCTTTTCTTCCCCCTATTCATACCTCACTAATTTATGTAAATAATAACTTTTAAGAATTAAAACTAGTGAAGGAGGGCAAAATGATTTTTAGTGAGTTACTTTCTAAAGGTATTTTAAAACTTAATTGGTTTTTACATAACCATACAAGTTATTTTAAGGCACTAATGCAACACATTGAACTCTACATAATAGAACACTAATCTTCACCCTTTTCCCTGAGAACCAGACAATATGCTACTCACGCATACTTGTAAATGTCTTATTCAAGGGATTTTTAAGTTGTTTTTTTTTTAAAAAAAATTTATATTGTGAATCATTTGCCTCTCTATTCCCTATATTTTTGCTAAAAGAAAGAGAAACATTCCTTATTTCCTTTCGCTCAGCATTTTATATCAAAGGGTGTCTTTCATGCCAGCCATAGGCAAAGTGGTTCAGTTTTACTAAAACATGTAGGCTGAGTGCTCTGAATCAATGGCACTTTATTGATTTTTTTTTCTATACAGAACAAACACACACATACAGTATTATATACAAAAATATACGGGGAAAACAGATATTACCTATAAGGATATATTCTTTTACTATTGCCATATAACCTTCATTGTTTTGTAGCAACATAACAATAAAGTACAGCTAACTAGACACTGTTAGTTTCAAAATACTAAACTTTGTTTTATTTTTTAATTTTTATTTGTTTTTAAATTTGGAAAAGTCCAATACTATTGAATACGTTATTCCACTATTGCACTAAAATGGCAATATTGGCCATTTTCACATTGCTTTGCAATCCTTACCTTTGATTTTAATATTGCCTTTTCCCTTTAGGCTTTAAATGAACTTTCCAGTATTAATAAATTATCTATCTACTTTTATAAAAACAGTATAATAATAATAATGACAGCAATAAAAAATGAAAGTTATATATAAATAACTTTCAATTCCATTAGCAGCTAGATAATCATCAATTTCTTCTTAAAGACCTTTAAAAAGATGGACTCAACACTGCAGTTAGAGACAGACTAATGAAGATCAGACTGGAAGGATTGCTTCCTGGCTGTCTTCTTGTAGTGAAATATACACATTGACAGAGCAATATAAGATCATCTAGAAGTCCCCAATATTTGACATTATGTTTTTGACACATGGATCTTTGTTCCTTTCTTTCATATATCCCACCTTCACACATAAAGAGACATGTTTCAGCCTCATCTTCGTTATGTTATCTTCTAAAAAAAATTATTAAGAAAGTGATTCTGTTTTCTGGCACTTGGCCAGGTTTGTTACCACACACAAGAGAAACCTAGTTGCTTTCTCTAAAGGAGTGAGAGAACAACACAACTGGAAACAACGGCACTAAATCTATTTGTGGTATCACAGGCGGTAAAAAGGTGGTTCTCTTCCTTTTCTACTGTAGCTTAGTTCATTGAGCACTTACTTCATTTCAGGCACTGAGATTGGCTTTGAAGATACTAAAGATATGAAAATAAATAAGAATATATTCATACACTCCAGGAACATTCTATATAATGTGTATAATGTTCTGCTCCCATATTAGTTTTTGACAGCTAACAGAGAGCTATGTCATAATTGGTTTCCCAATTAAAATGAGACCAGGCTCTCAAGTAAGTATATTTGGCACACAGAGACAAGAGTATTCTTATAAATTTCTGAAATCATTCATAAACTCCAGTAAAGAAAGTGTCAAAAGTAAGTTTCATGGAAATAGCTGGATATGCGACATTTTCTGTTCATAATTATTAAAGTATTAAGTGAATAGAGAAGCATGTAGGGCATTTTAAAGAATGCCAGCCTGGCTGCTGGTTTACTCTTTTTTACTTTAATGATAAGCCTCACTTCAATAAACTGAACAAATGTTCATAGTTTCTGTGAACTGTCAAACATAGTATTTTTTAAAACATGTACTTCACGGTCAGGCATACAGTAGGTAGCAAAACATATTTGCTGTATGAACTCTAAATCTTCCTTTATCAGATCCACAACTTTGAAAAGTACAGAGAACTCAGCCATATGCTTCCTTTTCTTAAATAAATGAATCTATTAAGTATATATTAAATGAGCCCATACGTTATCTCATACATATATCTTCTTACATTATATTATTACATATTCATTTTGTTAGTGGGCTTTTTTCCTTTCTTTTTTGAAAAATGTATTCCTCACTGTGCCACATGATAAGTGGGAGGACTTGTTTTGCCTGTGCAGCTTAGCAGTGGGAGAAACCCACATTCAGCAAATGTGCTGTTCTACGATTCAGTCTTCATGACTCTTGTTCATTAGATATCCTTTTGGAAAAGTCACTTAATAATGTTAAACATAAGGGAGATGGATGTATGAACTATTAGAACAAGTAAATGTTCTGAGGCCTAACCTGATAGGCTGGATTTAAAATATATACCAAATAAAGTGCTACTCACCTATTGCCTGAAACAAATGACACAGCCATGTTAAAAATCAGTAAACCTGAGACTCTTCATGTCTCATACATACCAAACATCATCTGGACACCAATCAAGTACAAGCCATCGTGTTTCTCACTGGCAGATTATCACTATCCTATTTTTCAACTAATTATACTCCAAATCCGCACTTCTTAATTTCATAATCTGGGAGATATTTTGTTTCTTAACAATTCTTAAGGATGTTATGCTTTGTTCTATTGAGTCCCTAATCATTAACCTCTGACCTTCTGTTCTGAGATGGTTTTTCTGCATTAGTTCTTTCCTTCCTCATCCCAGCTGCTACACTATTAATAGAGTCTACTTCTAAGCTCCAGAGGCCACATTTGTGAATTTTTTTCTTAATGTCTAGTCCCAAATCCTACAACTGTTTGGCTTCATCATCCTGTAACTTTCTAATTTCAGAAATGAAATATGAACATGTATCTTTTCAGAGCAACACACTAAGCAAAATATTATCTATCAGTATGTTAGCACAGATGATGACAAAAATCAATGTAAAGTTAATTTATCCTAGAAGAAGAAGAAATACTCATAAAATCTTCTAAGTATATCATTAGGGTAACACTAACATTTTCCAAAGAATGTAAAAAGGATGTGCTAACATCAATGAGTTAACATTTCAGAGCTTTACATGTCAACATAAAAATGAACAAAACTGTAGTTCAAAAATTTTGCAAAGCACAAAGCAGGAGGATTTAGAATTTGAAAGGTGGAAAGGGATCCCTAAATTAAAAGGGAGGAAAAGTTGTTAAAAATAAAAGAGAATGGGGGAACATGCCAAGAAACTTGGGAAAATGTGAACTGAAGGAGTGGTGTGGTAGTTATGTGTCAACTTGGCTGAGCCTGGTTTTGAGTGGCTGGGCAGCTGCATGTAGCATTCCCCATGATAAGACTGGTAATCAACTCCATGGTGGAATCTACTGTGAGCAGCTGAGTAGTTGCCTTAGGGATGTGGTCTGCTCCCAGTATGTAAGGAGAAGCTTCAGGAATGGTCTGTAGTGCTTGGCATGATTGATTCCTGCACGTAGCTCAGTTGTTATTCAGCAGCCTGCCATGTGATTTGGTAATATTGGGACTGTGCCTTTTTACTTGTCGACCTTGGGTTTGTCAGCATCAGCAGCCAGCAGTTGTCTAAAAGAAGCCTTCAGCTTCAGTGGGCCCAGAGCAAGAAGCAAAGCTGAAGCCCAAGTCGAGGGGCTTTCATCCAGGCCCTAGAGCTGGCATTTTGAACTTGGACTTCTAGCCTTCAACTGTAAGAGAATAAATCCCTGTTTGTTAAGACCATACATTTATGGTACGTCTGTCATAGCAGTACTAGAGAATCAAAACAAGTGGTGAGCAAAAAGCTGAGCCAAATAGGTGAGAAACGAAAGCCAGCAGGCAGACAATTTAGAATATGTATATGTGTGTATATATATGCAACTATGTAAATATGTACACATATGTATGTATACATATGCATGTGCATATGTGTGTACACATATATATTTTCTAACCAAACATTTGGAACTTTGAAACACTTTGGCTAAGCTGGTGTCCACACAGGCTGTCTGAGAGCAGAGCCCCATAGAGCAGTATCAAACGTGACTGTTTGTTTCCTCTATAAACTTGCCCACCCTAAAAGCTTCCCTTTGCTCCCTGAGATTTATCCAACAACTCACAATTGGAAGCCTGTGGCAGGGTGAGGCCAATTAGCTACAATTGGATCTTACTAAATAGTCATTTAAATTACTAATCTTTTTCCAAGTAGATTTATTTATATGTAACTCATCTTTACCTGAGTGAACTTTGATGTTTCCAACCCTTGCTTATAAATGAAAAAGCTTTGACTATGTTGTCATTTATCCTCCTTTTAAGCAACCAGTATCAGTCAAGTGGACTCTGACTCACAGTGACCAATATGGGTCAGCATGGACTGTGCTTTACAGTGTTTTCAGTTGCTGATTTTTGAGAAAGAGATCACCAGACCTTTCTTCCAATCCGCCTTTTATTTCCTTACAACTAAATAAATGACTAAAATGACTATACCCTCTAGACTTGAAGCCCAATTTTTATATCAGCTCAATGAAGTAGTATGGAAATGATGAGATTCTACATATATTCAATTACTTTCCACAGAAAACTCATATAATCTAGATAATGTAATTAAAGGCAGTAAAATCAGGAAGAAGGGAGGAATTTCTGAATAGCTTGCCCAGCAAAAGTAGACAAGGTATAAAGATATTACTACATATTACTACAGGAGCTCTGGTAGCACAATGCCTAAGGCACTTGACTGCTAACCAGAAGGCTGGTGGTTCAAACCCACCAGCCACTCCTCAGAAGGAAGATGGGACAATCTACTTCCATAGTGATACTGCCTCAGAAACCCAAGGAAGGGACAACTCAACAGCACATAACAACAACATATTACTACAATACAAATATATGTATTGGTATTACTTGTTGTCTTGCTGTCAAGATGATTCTGACTCATATATACTATGCAATAATTATATGTGTATTTACAAGTCTTTAAAGAAAAGGAAAGCTGCTTTTTATGTTTAAAATAAATCTTAATGAGATTCAAAGTTCTAAAAGATGTAAGGTAAAAGACCATAACACTTGCCACCTTTCTGGGTCACATTTAACAGAGAATCTTTCCCAACTTACATTGTTTGAGAGGATAGCCATCAGAATATATAATATTGAAAAACTAAGAAATGTAATATGGGAAGCATAAGTTATTAAAATTGAAATGACTTAAATATAGGTAATAATTCTTACTAGACATTAAGCTTGTGGTGGTTAAGTTTGAGTGTCAACTTGGCTAGGCCTGGTTGAGTGGCTGGGTAGCTGGATGTAGTATTCCCCATGATAGGACTGGTAATCAACTCCATGGTGGAATCTACTGTGAGTAACTGAGCAGTGGCCTTTGGGTATGTGGTCTGCTTCCTGAATACAAGAAACAGCTTTGGGAATGGTCTCTAGATTATGGCACACTTGAACCCAGCATGTAGCCATTTCGTTGTTCAGCAGCCTGCCATGCTTTGCTGACCTTGGGGCTTTCAGTGGACTTGAATTAATGGCCTGCCATGTAGTTTGGTAACATTGGACTGTGCCTTTTTACTTGTCAACCTTGGGCTTGTCAGTCTCAGCCTCCAGCAGCTGTCTGAGTGAAGAAAAGCCTCTGGCTCTAGTGGGCCAGGAGCAGAAGGCAGAGCTGAAGCCCAAGGTTGAAGGGCTATCACACAGCCCCAAGAGCCTGGCACTTTGAACTTGGACTTAAAGCCTCCAAATTTTAAGAATAAAATCTGGTTTGGTAAGGCCATTCCATTCGTAGTATCTTCTGTTAGAGTGGCACTAGGTAACCAGAACAAAGCTTATGAGAGATTTTGGCTGTTTTCTTTAATGCTGCATCTGTAGTGCATGGAACTTCATGTTTAGAAATAAATGTATCCAGCAGATAGTATGTATGTAACAAGTATTTGTTGAATGAAGGCTCTTAATGCATTAATTCACATAATAGTCAATCTAAAGTAAATGGTCTTAATTATATTTCTTCATTCTCCTTCAAAAAAATTATTTTCCTGATACTCATACTGAAATTACTTGATACTATTTCGTATGTATGGTCTTTACGGATGTCCTAGTAATTAATATTTTTTCAATGTTTACATGTTTAGTTGTCATATAATGCTTCTCTCTATTGAAAAATTCTATAGGCTATAACTTAATGATTTATTTAATATAGATGATTCTGAAAGTACATAAAAGTTCGGGCAGGAAACTCAGATTTCATGTTACTTCTACTTTAACCTAAAAATATTCTGAAGGTACAAACATGGAGGTTAGAATACAAAACCATGTTTTCCTTGACCCTACCTTTGAAAACCTTGCATAGGAAGAAATAATGCTGAAGTTATGGAGCCAATAAAAATATCTCAAATTTCTATTCTAATTTTAATATGCAAAGGCACTGATGAATGGCATGAATGATGTGATATCCACTCATTCTGCAGGAAGAATATTATGCCATTACCAAGGGACAATGACCCATTTTCACACTGGCTTTTGGGAATACAAAGAACAAGCTTACACAGCATAGTTACAGACGTGCCTCACAGGATCGCAGGGAAAGAGAGGCTTTTCTTGCTTCCTGCCCTGCCTTCCCTGTTCAAATGTTGTAAAGAGATAGAGATACCACTCAAAGTGATGACATTATTCCAGACTGGAAAGAACAGTGTGATGAAAGAATAAATAAGTAATAAGATGCATATCTTCCCTGTCACATAGACTATTAAAATGTGTTAATAAAAAGAGTCACTAATAATTTTATTTAATAGCTTTCATTGAACATTTTCCCCCTCATAGTGTGTTTTAAGATGTAAAATCTTTGATATAGAAAAGGTCTGTTTAGTGGAAAAGGGCAGTTATCTGCCCCGCCCCCCCCCCAAAAAAAAACATTGCTGTCTAAATGATTCTGACTCATAGAATTTCTAGAAAACAAAACAGAACTTCCCTATAGAATTTCCAAGGCTGTAATCTTTATGGATACAGACTGCCTCAACTTTCTCCCAGGAACTGGTTGGTAAGTTTGAACCACTGACCTTTAGATTAGTAGCTGAGCACTTAACCACTGCCCAGGGTATGGGAAGAAAAACTATTTTTTTTTTTTTTTCAGTATGACCTTGCCAAGATATTACCATTTCAAATAATATTAATACATTAATTTATCTAATTTATTTTCATGGCAAAACAATTTCATTTCCATAACTAAGAGGCACAGTTCCCTTAAAAAAAACAGTAGTCTGTTGAAATTGTTAAAAGTTTTTATCCTTTATAGATGATCCATGATATTTACTAAGGTTTTTCAATATCCATCCTATTCTACCAAAAAATAAATGGCAGGTGACCAAGATTTTATAACTCTAGAAAATAGACTAAAAAGGATTTAAAGAATATCTTGTGTTTTCTAACCTAATTTAAATTCAACCAAAGACTTTAAAACAAAAAAAAGTTTAAGATATTTATGTTTCAAATGTCAAAAAATATTTTAATTAACTTCAATATTCTCTCTTTCCACCCCCATAGTGAGGGAGGCAAGAAATTATTCTCTAAAAATTAAGGCAATCTCACCTTAAATTAATATCATAATTTTAAGAGTTGCACATTAAGGTGGACACATTAAGAAACAATGTCACTAATTGGTTACATTTTAGGGTATAAAGCTGTCCCAGAGTGGGGAGATCTGATAATTTGATAGGCATGAAGGAAAAGGCTCCTCGCAGAGTCTGGGGTTGGCAATTAGCTATCACTCAGGTGCTGGGATTAGCAGCAGTGCAGATCTGAATTCATATACTGGCTCCAATGTATACCTTAGAAAAGCAAGTTCATTAAAATCCCTGGGATTCCTTTTTCAATCAACTTTACACTGCTGCTCTAAGGACTGTAAGAGAAAATATATGTGAAGCACTTACAACTGTGCCTGAAACAAAATAGATGGTCAGTTAAGTTGTCTCTACAGTAGAACAGGGAGCTCTAGTGGTTAAAGCATTCGGCTGCTAACCAAAAGGTCAACATTTTGAACCCATCAGCCTTTCTGGGGAAGAAAGATGAAACAGACTGCTCATGGAAACATTTACAGCCTCGGAAACTCTTTGGGGCAGTCCTAATACACTGCCATTGAGTTGGATCCAACTCATAGTGACCCCTCCTTGGGTTTCCGAGGCAATATCACTATGGAAGTAGATTGCCCAACCTTCCTTCCGAGGAATGGCTGGTGGGTTTGAACCACCAGCCTTCTGGTTAGCAGTCAAATTCCTTAGGCACTATGCCACCAGTCCTACTCTGTCCTAAATGGTCACTGTGAGTCAGAATCAACTTGGTGGCAATGGATTTGCACGGTGGTAGTTGGCTTTGTTATTGTTGTAGGTGGCTACTTTATGTATATAGAAGAGTCCTGTGATCCACAAAAGTAGCTTCAGAGAAAGTGAATTATTTGAGGGAAGAAACCCAGCAAAGAAACTTTATTTCAAAGCCAACTTAAAAATATAATTTCAGCTTCTTCATAACTGCTTAGCATTGTGGACTGTGGTATGAATTCATATAGAAGTTCAATCTATTTTGAGCAGAAACTGATCATTGCTTTCGGGGAAAGCATGTTCTAAATTGCCAAGTTAATCAAGGTACATCAAGCTCTGCATATGAATGCCTTTAAAAAAAAAATTCAGCAATTCAGATTAATACATTTATGATTAACTAGTTCTTGACAGTACAATTTCTCGAGGCTTTAATAAATTCTTCCAAGGGTTTTCATTTTGCTGATTTTATAACAAAAACCTTGGCTCCTTAGCCTTTTATTAATAATTATAAAGGTATATTTGGTTTCCTTGGTATGTCTCACTTTTGC
>NW_006922093.1:1628030-1644732 GCF_000298275.1 Orycteropus afer afer | reverse complement strand
TTTTTTTTTTTTTTTCTTTTTTGAGGCCATAGATGAAAATTGGGAATAGTGTTCTTTATCTTGGCGGAAAGATAGAAATCTTAGATTTATAAACAGCTGAGTGGGAATTATAAAAAAAAAAAAAAAAAAAATACACAATGTGTATTAGAGGAGATTCAGCAAAGCATATTGACTGAATATTGAAAGAGGGGGTGGGAAGAAGAAGAGAAAAGACTGCACGGTGGCTTCCAGCAGAAAATTCAGCTATCATATCAGTCCTCAGTACTGGTCACTATGACAGGGGAATGTCAGTGTGCTTAGAGATATGATTAAAACCACACCTGGAATGGTACTTTCTCAACAGAAAAGGAAAACACTAATGGACAAGCCCACAAATACTTTTTTTTTTTTTTTTTAAATAACTTGTTTTGTTATTGAGGATATACACAGGAAAATTCAATAATTTTTACAAATACAATTCAGTGAGATTAGATTACGTTCTTTAAGATGTGCAACTATTGAACATTTACCTGAGGTAGATGCACTCCTTGGAGAGAACAATCATGGGGGAAAGAAGGGCTGTTTATAATGCACAAGGAGACAGCTCAGGGGGCAGGAGTGCATGGAGGGAAGGACACAGGGAAGAGGTAACTATCGGGAGGAAGTGGGAGGGGAGCTGTTGCATTGGGGTAAATTGTGGTCAATGTCATGAGACAAAGTATATGTGAACTGCTGTATGGAAAATGAATTTGCTCTGTAAACTTTCACCCAAATCACAATTGAAAAAAAAAAAAGATGTGCAACTATTTTCTTCCTCCTTCAACTAGTTGTTTCTCTCCCATTAATGTGAACTTATTTCCCTATATTTCCTATCTAATCCTGCGGCTGTCAATTTGATCCTGTATAAAGAGCACAATGGTCAAGGCAGAATCCAGACTTTCTGGAGCCCTGGAGGCTGAATGACCCTTCAAACTATTGCCTGAGATAATCTTTAAACCTTAAACCAGAAATATCCACATAAGCCTTTTTAAAACAAAACAATAGTTTAGCTTAACTAGTAATGTCTTCCTCAAACACTGTGCTCTTTTAAGATCTATCCACATATCCTGCCTCTTATATGAAGTGCAGAGTAAAAGAAGTCAACTTTTTTGGACTGATGTACGTATCAAAGGAGATGGTATCATTCCTAATGTTTCAGTCACAGCTAATGATTTTAATGGCTAACCAGAGGCCTGAGTAGTTACGCTAAACTTACAGAACATCTTTGTAGTACCTCATGGTGTTTTTATTCTCAGCTGAACCATTTAAAATGTGGTTCTTTTAATGAACTATGAAATGATCCAATAAAGTACTCTGAGGTAAGATGTTCACTGTGTGAATTCATGGTGATAGGCATTCAAGAGGCCAGGATTCAATTTGAAAATGAAAGAGAATGAAGAATTAAAGTTAAAATCCAACAGAAACTGTCAGAAATTTCATCAAGTATAATTTGGGAGTGGGAAACAAGAATTCATACTATTTCTTTTAAAAAGCCATTTTTTTTTTCTAGATTCCTGCTAGAACTGGATTATAGTCTCACCCTTAAAACATTCTTTGACAAAAGGAAGATGAATAACCCTAACTAGTTCATACTAATCAGAATGAATCCTCAAGAAAGGTAATGCATCGCTTTCCATGAGCTGTGGAGAGAGACCTGAAAAAAACATACACTCTATAGGAAAGAAAATGGGATAAAGGGCAGTTGTGCAATCAACTAGCATATATCCTTCATACTTTGCTAGTCATGATCTGAACTAAAACTTCCTTGAAAATAATTTGGTAATATGAATCCAAGTCCCTTTGTATTTGCACACATCCCTCTGTCATAGAAAATTCACTTCTAAAACCTTTATCATACTATAAAAAATCATCAGATAAAGCATGTTGTTGTTAGGTGCCATCAAGTGGGCTCTGACCCTATATACAAAAGAACAAAACACTGTCCGGTGCTACACCAGCCTCATAATCCTTGCTATACCTGAGCCCATTGTTGGAGACACTGTATCAATCCATCTTGTTGAGGGACTTCTTTTTTCCAAAAAAAAATGTATTAAAAAACCTCACTGCTGCCGAGTTGGATCCGACTCATAGCGACCCCTCCTTGGGTTTCTGAAGGTAGTATCATTCCAGAAGTAGACTGCCCAATATTCTTTCTAAGGAGTGGCTGGTGGGTTTGAGCCACTAGCCTTTTGGTTAGTAGTCAAATGCCTTAGGCATTATGCCACCAGAGCTCCCCCCACCAAAAAAAAAGTATAAAAAGATTATTCAAGAATAAGTGTAATAGAGTAAACAAAATATAGGGCGTGCAAGGACTACTTCATAGCCATAAAGAAAAATGAGCTCCTGATATATGCTGCAACATGGATGAGCCCTGAGGACATATGCTGAGTGAAATAAGTAAACAGCAAAAAGATAATACTGTATTTTTTTTAAAAAAAAAGTTGTATTGTGATTTGGGTGAAAGTTTACAAGCCAATCAGCTGTCCATTCAAAAATTCACACTTTTTTTTTTTTCATGTCATTAACAGCAATCCCTTCAATGTAACATCACTCATCCCATTTCCTGCCTTATTTTCATTCCTCCTCCTTTCCTAATTCTTTCTGCCTCCTGAATTTTGTCCTTGGTCAAATGCTGCCCTTATGAATTCAAATGGTGGATTGTTCTAAAGGGTGGCACCTCGCTAGTGTTACTGTTCCTCTTGTAGACCTGCCTATTGTTTGGCTGAAAATTAAGAGCTTTTAATACCCCAGTTGCCGCTCACTCACCAACGCAGGATGTAGAATGAAATGACAATAACAGGTAAAGACAGAGAAACCAATGATTAGTAGTGGTTACAGGGGTTGGGAGGAAGGAGAAAAGGAGGAATCAGTTTCTAAATAGTAGTCACATTTTGTTTATGGTAATGGAAAAGGTGGCATCAAATGTGGGTGAAGATTGTACAGCTTAACTGATACAAGTGATATCACTAAGTTGTACATAAGAAAAAGTATGAACTGGCAATTGTTATATCATATAAAATTTGGAACAGCAGTAACAACCAAAAATGGGGGTAATGGGAACAACAGCTGCTACTACTACTTGAGAGGGGGAAAAAAAAAAAAAAAAACTCCACTGTCTCTGTCTTCTCATCAATTCCAACTCATAATTGCCCTAAAGTGACCAACCTCATGGACTAGTTTTCTTGGCTTGAAGAATTAGTGTCATGGTCTAATAGGACAATGTAGTTCGTAGCCATAATACTCTTTTTAAAGGTTCTGTTCTACCTCCTGTTTCAGTGCATAGTGTCTGGGGTCTTAAGAGCTTGTGAGCTGCCATCCAAGACACAGCAATTGCTCTCTTTGTGCCTGGAGCAACAAAGGAAGAAGGAAACCCAAGAATCAGAGAAGCAACTGGACTACAAGGTTAACTGCCTCCATAAAAGCCTGTTTACTCTAACACAAGATAAGAAGTACTAGAGAGTTTCCAGCTACTATCACCAAATGTTATGATCAGGGACACATTATATGCATACTGAAAGAAAGAGAAAAATAAAAGAACTTCAAATTCCTCAAGTACAGTCTTACTAGACCCACTGAGGCTGGAAGAACACCTAACACTACTGCCCTGAGATACTTTTCAAATCTTGTACCTAAAATATCCTTTGAAGTCATCTTTAAACTAAAAAACAACTTAGTTCAAAAAGAATTTTGTTTTGTTTTGTTAAAGAGTCACCCTTAAGTATTATGCTTTTCTTAAAAAAAAAAAAAAATGATGTATTTGAGACCAAACAGACAACAGTAACTCTGAAGCATAGACGAGAAGTTCAGGAGACAATGAGTCTAAATTAATGCAGTGAAACAATTAGAGCAGAAATAACAATATTGACACGAGATAAAGAATGAAGTCCATGTCATTGAACAATATGTGTAGAAGTTGTTAAATGGGAGCATGTTTTGGTGTATTTTTACTAAAAAATTAAATTAAAAAATAAATATGTATAATAGTAAAAACAATGAGGAAAAAAGTCCATTAGCAAGACATATGATAAACAACGGAATGCTCATACGGGTGAACAATGTGTTCTTTCAAAACAATGGTTTATAGGAATACTGATGACAGCTTGCTAAACAATGATAATCAAACCCATTGCTGTCCAGTCTATTCAATCTCATAGGAACTCTACAGTACAGAGCTGAACTGGCCCACAGGGTTTCCAAAGCTGTAACCTTTACAGAAGCAGACTACAACATCTTTCTCCTGCAGGTGGGTTCAAGCCACTGCTCTTCTGGTTAGAAGGCACACATTTAACCATTTCATCACCAGGGTTCCAAACAATTATACTACGATTCCTTTTAATGTCAACATTTGCACTAAAAGTCCAAGATGTTCAACACGAAAATGTCAATAGCAGTTAGAGTTATCTGTTATTTGCTTATTTATACTTTTATTTATTTTCTAGAGTATTTTCAGTGCTTGGGTAAACACTTATGGTTAAGTTACCTGCCGGAAAGTTGGCAGTTAGCACTTCCCTAGAGGAGTCTTGGAAGACAGGCCTGATATTCTGCTTCCAAAAGGTCACAGCCTTGACAACTTCATGGAGTTCTACTTGGAACACATGAGGTAGTCAGGAGTCAAAATCAACTTAACAGCAATTGCTAATAAAAATAAGAGAGTTTTAATAACTATATACCTTAATCAGATAAAAATAAGCTATGTCTATAAAATCAATCAAGAAAGATCTCTCTAGATATTAAAGGCAAGATTTTTTTTTAATATATAAATTCAGAAGAATATCAAAGTTCAGTATCAAAGTCAGTATTAGTGCTCTTATTGGGGAAAATGTACATAATGAAAACCACTAGTAAAAAGATCTGGAAAGATGGCCACATATTATTGAGTGCAAAGAACAGCTGAATAGGTCATATTACAGTATAGTCAATACATTGTCATTTTGTTTAAAGAAGTATATATATATTTGTAAAGAGGCATCATCTCTGATTGGTAGGATTTACATAGGGTCTCTTTTATTCAAATTTTTATCCTTATTCTTTAATATTCATGCAACGAACATTCATTTTAGAGTTTTCTGTTATTTGTGGGGAAAAAAACTTGCTAAAAAATTGTTTGTTTGTTTGTTTGTTTTGTTTTCTCCTGGAAGAAACAAAGTTGAAAGGAGGATATGCAAATCATATTAGTCTTCTTTTGCTGCTTTAATAAATTACCATCAACTTAAGGACTCTAAAACACAAAAATCCATTATTTTATAATTTGATATGTAGGAAATAGGAGGGTCTCCCAAACTAAAATCAAGGTGTTGGCTGGGTTGCTTAACTTTCTGTAAGCTCTAAGGGAAATCCTGTATCATAGCCTACTGGACCAGCAATAGTAGTGGCTTCAAGGGGCACAGGTTGTATTTGTGGGGGGAGGCAGAGGCAGAAAAAGCCAAGCTTTTATTAGGGAACTTCCAGACTGAGGCTGGTCAGCACCAAGGTTGCAGCAACATACAGTGACATACCGAATCACCCAGGTATAAGCATATATGCGGGAGGAGAGGGGAGGGTTGGTGGGGGGAGTCTAAGCTATGATGGAAGGCACTCTGGTGGTATAGTGGTGAAAGCATTTGGCTGCTAACCAAAAAGGTTGGTGGTTTGAACCCACAGAAGAAAGATGGGGCAATTTGCTTCCATAAAGATTTACAGCCTTGGAAACCCAAGGGGCATTGCTATGAGTCAGAACTGACTCGATAATCAGTGAGAGTTTAATCTATGATGGCTGGGGTTATTATTTTCACTAATTAATGGTTTCCAACTAATATTACCATAAAGGTAGGTGTTTGGTGTTCTGTCCCCCCACCCCACCCCGACCCAGGTCCATGTATGGCTAGGTACTATGGTTCTCTCCCAGAGTCCTATGCAGGAACGACCCATTTAATATTATGCATGGCGCTCAAAGGCTGCTTTCTTGCTTTGTCCAGCTCCTAAAGGCTATTTTCACATCTTGGCTTGTGGCTCCTTTCTCCATTTTCCATTTCTCATGAAGAATTACATCTCTCTCTGACTTTAGCTTGTAATCTTCTCTCTTTTAAGGACTTAAGTGATTAGATTGGGCCTACTCATATAATCTCTCCATCATAAGTTCCATAGACTTCATTGCATTTTAAAGTCCCTTTGCTACATAAGGTAAGATATTCACAGGTCTTATGGATGAGGATATAGACTATTCTTCTGTCCACCAAATAAATTCTTTTGAAGACAAGTTTTTAAAGTGGTTTTTACTAATGAACCTTTTATTTAAAAAGGAAACAACTCTCTTTCAGTAACTCTTTACCTTGCCTCACCTTAGATTACTTATATCTTAATAATAATGATAAAGTATGGTACATAAACACAATGGAATACTATGCAATGTTACTGAAGAATGAAGAATCCACAAATCACCTCAAAACATGAATGAACTTGGAGGATATTATGCTGAATGAAATAAGTCAATCACACAAGGACAAATATTGTATGAGTCTGTTATCACAAAAATTCAAGGAAAGGTTTATGCAGGGAAGAAAATTTACTTGCTGGTTACCAGGGATAGGAAGGGAGGGGAGAGAAAATTCCTGAGTAGTTAAGAGTAATGTGTTGATTTGGGTGAAGAGAAAGGTAACATAACAAACATGTGTGGCCAGCACAATAACAATAGGGAAAAGGAGGACACAGAGAGATGCACAAAAGATATAGATAACACAGCCAAATCCATGACATGCACAGTACTGCATTATCAGTAACAATAAACACCAGTCTGTGGTGGACACATAGACAGTCCAGACCAGGTGTGGGGAAGCAATATGTCCATGACACAGATTTGACTGATGATTTTCCTCCATGTGTACTTGGATATGCTATAAAAATATTCATAAACATCATAAAACTAGCAGGGGACAAGATTGGTGTAGCTTCTAAGCCACAACCTAGCAACTGGAGGGAGTGAGTCACGGGGCCTGCAGGCTCAGGACCACCATCTCACGGGACATCAAACTTAATTGGCACAACACAGCACCATAAATATATTGTTCTACATCCTACTTTGGTGAGTAGTGTCCAAGCTTACGAACGACCATCTAAGATGTAACTATTGGTCTCTCCATGGTCAGAGCAAAGAAGAATGTTTCCATATGTCTTTGATTCTCTTCAATCAGTCAATGCACTAAAAGACCACGAGAACTTCATTCTACATAACTCTGAGACCAGAATGAAATGGTACCTGGCTATCAATGCCAACCACTCGGAAAGGGATCAAAATTAGATATCCTTGATGGAGTGGGTAGAAAATTGTGTATCAAAATTCAAAAACACAAAAATGACCAGAATCACTGGTTGGATAGAGATTGGTGAAACCCCGGAGACTATGGCTCTGGTTTACCTTCAGGCCTGGCATTGGACCTACTCCTGTGGGTTAGCTCTTAACTAAAGAATAGCAAGTCCTATGAGATGAACACCTATCCTATGGAGATGCACTCCTTGGAACAGTCCCTCAACTATGAGAGAATGAAGTACATCGTTTGCATAGGGGGAAAGCTAGACAGACAAGAATGCATAAGTAAGAAGGACTCAACACGGGGAAGGGGTAATCACAGGGAAGAGGCAAGAGGAGAGCTGCTGTGTTGCAGAGACTGTAATCGGTGCTGTGAAACAAAACATGTATGAACAGTTGAGTGTAAAATGAACCTGCTTTGTAAATTTACACCCAAAACACAATAAAAATGTTCTATTATTTTTTTTAAATGATGCTTATATTTATGGAAATCTTAAAACTATAAAATATCTAGACAAAAAATTATAAGGGT
The DNA here is from genome assembly GCF_000298275.1 of Orycteropus afer afer. Taxonomy (NCBI): domain Eukaryota; kingdom Metazoa; phylum Chordata; class Mammalia; order Tubulidentata; family Orycteropodidae; genus Orycteropus; species Orycteropus afer. The sequence goes on along the minus strand of NW_006922093.1, from coordinate 1,636,900 downwards.
AAAACCTTTAGACCTTACTTTATAAATGAAAAAAAAATTGGTAACATTTACTTCATCAAATTAAATAACTTCTCTTTCTAAATACTATTCAAAATAATTGAATGCATACACATGTATTTAATGACAGTGGCTGGAACAATGGATTCACATGTAGCAACCAGCATGTGGATAGTGTAGGCCTGGTGAGTGTTTCACTCTGTTGAACACAGATTCACTAGGAGTCAGAAGCGACTTAGTGGCACCTAAAAACAACAAAAATTATGTAAAATCAACAAAGGAAACCTTATTATGTATATGTCATTTTTATCCCTAACAACATTATTATCTCTATTTCACAGGTGAAAGTTGTGGCAAAGAAAAATTAACTAGCTTTACAGTTAAATGCAAAAAATGCACTGCCATTGAGTTGGATGGTTTCCAAGGTGGTATCACTATGGAAGTAGATTGCTTAACCTTCCTTCTGAGGAGTGACTGGTGGGTTTGAACCACCAGCCTTCTGGTTAGCAGTCAAGTGCATTAGGCACTAAGCCACCAGAGGCCCTACAGTTACTAAGGGATAAAGGGGATAAGTATTTGAATGGAGGTCACACTCTTAGCTATAATTGCAGAATAAATATGATTTCTAAAGCAATCTAGCATGAGACACTCAACTTTCTCAATAATCTGTCCCTGGAATCTTCTTTTAGATTTACGTTGAAAGCATACAAAATAGTTACGTTACCTTCAACATTAAACTATCAAGGAAAAAAGATGTAAAAATTTATCAAAGCTGTAGTTATGAACCACTGAAGATGATCATGCAGTTACTATTACACACTCCCCCTACTTTAACTGACCACCAGTATTGAGAGGAGGTTGGACCCTGTCAGTAAAAAATGCCCAAGGGGCACGTTGATCTATGCTCAGAGGCGTATTTCAAAGTCCCTTTGATTCTTCTCAATCCATCAGACTGCAACCTCTCAATTAGAAGAGGGAGTGATCCACCCCATATAGACAGAAAAGTCTGTCTCTCACCAAAATTGTTCTTCCTTGAAATTTTGAAGGAATAGATTTTGTATTTTGGCCTCTACCAAAGGCTACATCAAAACTTGGAATATTCATTTCTAAGCATGACCTCAGTCAGTATCCTTTAAATATTCATCTTGTGTCTCTAATGAACTGTGACTTCGGAATGACAGGGAAAAGTAGCGTAAGAGGCCTAGGCTCTGGCTTATGACGACAGAATTATTCTGAAGAGATTTTTCAGTCAGACAATGACAAAGCAGTTACTTTTGATAGAGGATTATATGGTTTTATTCATTCCTGCTAAATCCACTTAATCTGTGTTGACTGGAATCACCTTCACTCTGCTGTTATATCATTCTCTTTCTATTAAAAAATAAATAAATAAACTGCTTTAAAATGGCGGTTGTTCTCAAAACTATTTGATCTCAGGACTAATTTATACCATAAAATATTACTGAGGATTCAAAAGTGTTTTACATATAATGGATGTGTGTATGTGTGTTTAACATATCAAAAACTGAAATGTAGAAAATATTTAATGCTTTATTACTTTATTAAAAAAAATAAAAATAAACTCATTATGTTAAAAGTTTTATGAAAAATAACTATTTTCCAAAAAGACAAAACTTTCATTGTTTTTTTTTTTTTTTAAGTAGGCTTAATGTAAGATAGTGTGCTGCTCATATTTGCTTCTGCATTCAGTATTCTATTTTGCTTTAAGTATATGTAGAAAATCCAGAGTCTCACAGATATGTAGCTGGACAAGGGAGAAGGGAGTATTTTAAGAGCCTTTTACTGTTCTTCGATACTACAACAAAAGTTGAAAGTGGTAGCTTCTTAAAGGTTAAGTTGGAATGTGCGATCAATGAAATTTTCAGATTTTGCTACATTAAAATTAACTGGTTTATCTTACACATTGACTGGATCTTTGCTAATGCATGATTTTGTAATATCCTGCATGGGTCACTTAAAAGGAAATGGTTTATTGAGTTATGTAGATCTTCCAAATGTTGACCCATTCCATTAAATATACTTAAAAACCACCTTCAATAATATCACCATAAATCTTATCAGAAAAGTCTTCAAGTATTAGGAAGCTATCAAGCTTACAATGGCAAATACAGGTTTACCCAAATCGAAAAACTCAAATTTCATAATTGACAACCAATATTGGCATTGTCTTCCTTGAACTGAGAGACTCAACTGTGTTCATTTTAAAGAAAACATCTGCAAATGCCCACATCTAAATAATTATAGTATGTCAATTCTTCTTTCAAGTAAAAATGCTGTTACAAAAAGTGGTCCAAAAAGGCGTAAAAAAAAAAAAAATCGGCTAACAACTCAAAGAATTGCACGTGCACTTTGCCCCTGGACAACCATCACACTTCAGTACACAGCAAAGGCCCTTCATGTGTAGTTCTCATACACAGCATATTAAAAAATATGCATCTATAAGAGGCATGATTTAACAAAATTAATAAATTGTATTTATATATCAAGGACTTTAAGTAAAACTTCTTTTTTTTTTAATAGTGTGAGTGCAGGGTGGTAAAGAATGAAATGACTAGTACAGTTGGAAGCCACTGCACCTTGATTCATGCTAAGATGATTGTAACACCATTGCTTTTCCTTTCCTCACCATCAGCACCAATCAACTATGTGAACTGAGTAAATAATGTCTTTGTATTATTAGGAAAATAGATCTGACCTACCAGATCTCCTTAAAGGTTCAAAACTCACACTTTTTTTTTTTTTTTAGCACTTTTCACTGCTATTGAACGGCAACAACACGTTGTTGTTGTTGTTATGTGCCATTGAGTCCAGTCGGCCCAACTCATAGTGACCCCTTCTTGGGTTTCTGAGGCAGTATCACTATGGAAGTAGATTGCCCAACCTTCCTTCTGAGGAGTGGCTGGTGGGTGTGAACCACCAGCCTTCTGGTTAGCAGTCAAGTGCCTTAGGCACTATGCTATTGGAACTCTTACTATACATTTAATATTCTATCACTAGTATTATAATTCTAACCTTACATTTGTAAAAATTGGGAGCATAAAATCACCTTCTTTACATCATATATGCCTATTTGTTAGGACACATTAACTGTTGTTAGCTAAACAAACAGAGGAATTAGATGCAAATGCTCCCTTTTCCTATTATGAGGAAACTGTTGTAAAAACATACTACTACTACTACTACTCACTGCTGTCGAGTTGATCCCAACTCATGGGGACTCCTCCTTGGGTTTCTGAGGCAGTATCTCTATAGAAGTAGATTGATCAGTCTTCCTTCTGAGGAGTGGCTGGTGAGTTTGAACCACAAGCCTTCTGATTAGCAATCAAAATGCCTTTAACCCAGTAACTGAGTGGCTAAAACATTTGACTGATAACCAGAAGGCTGGTGGTTCAAACCCACCATCCACTCCTCGGAAGGAACGTTGAGCAATCTACTTCTGTAGTGATACCGCCTCAAAAACCCAAGCAAGGGCCACTGGGAGTCAGATCTGACTTGATGGCAGTGCATTGCATTGTCGTTAGGTTTCCAAAAACCACTGGGATTCATTTCTAAAGCATCACATATTGTCCTGGATTCAATCACAATATTCCTGGTATTTCTTTTACAAAGAACAATTTACTTTAGAAATGAGATGACTCTAAAGTGACTAAACCTAGTTAGAGCTAATTTCTGTATTCAGAGATGGGAAGGCAGGTATGGAATCATGAACATTAAAAGTGAGAAGTCCTCCCTTGGTAAATGAAGACTCTGTAAGCAAGAGGGACAGGACCTTGCAGTGTGTGGAGTGGCAGGAGCAAATGGTCTTCGCAAGCTGCCACCCAGCACTATTTTCTTGCATTTGTGGAGCAAGTAAGAAGATGACTCAAGATCTAGAGTCTTCCCAAGAATCATCTCTGATGATGGCTTTATGTTTATAAAACATATATTCTCAATCAACTCAAAATATGAGACACTTAGGTTAATAACTAGACTTAGCATTCTTCCTCTTCAGAGAGACAGAGAGACAGAGAAGCTCTCAATGAAAGTTGTGTACAAGAAAGAGGCACTTTGGATTAAGATCAGAGAAGGAAAAGAAGAAAGCTTTGTATGGCTTTTCAGTGTAAATTTATGACCAGTATTAATTTTGGCACATACCATAGGGCCCAAAAATCGATTTCATTTCTTTTTCATTTTATTCAAAAATTTACTTTCATGTACAGAAATAAGAAAATCCATTTCAAAGCACGTGCCCTAATCTCATGAGAAGTTTATCACCTTTTTCCCAAGAAGAGCTGCAACAACTGGCAACACTCAGTTTCACCCATTTATTAGCAGTTACATACATTGGTTTAGGCCTCAAAGAGTCAGTACAGAGAACAACTGTATTACTGTCCACCAGTGCTGCATAAACAAGCTTAACTGACATGACCAGTTAAGAGTCAGTTTTAATGTGTTTTCTGTTGCTAAGAGAGCCATTTATCAGGGTCACTTTTCAGGATGACAAACGAGATTTAAAGCTTGACCCATTTTCTAGTTAGTGAACATCTTCTTTAGAGGCCAAGGTATCAACCCAAGTTTTCATAAACTTTCACCCAAGCAAACCCACTTTGCCATAGTCACTGTTAATTCTAAATTACTGACTTAAGGCTGGTCTTCTCTGAGGCTTCATAATGGGATTTGTTCAGATTTTCTAAAACTGCTTCACACATGCCATTTCCTCTCCTACCCAAGAGGCTCCAGGACAGATTGAGTTCTTCACAGAATAAAGGATACAACACTGTCTTTCACATTCACATGCTTTCTGAACTAGGGATCCTCAAATATCTTACATTGGCATACATATACATAATCTGTAGAGTTCTGGGTTTTATGAAAGAAGACATGACCATCACTGTGGCTCCCTTTGGGAAAAAGAGTGTGTACATTTTGTTTGTTTTATAAAGTAATTCTACTCTCCAGTTGTTAGGAAAAAAGGAAATGGCACTTGTAAACATACCCTTGACTGTAAGCAGTGGGACAGCAGAGTGAAAAAAAGAGGAACACAGGAGATGAAAGGGGACACTCCTTTTATTGACACCATTAAAAGCATCTGTCCAAATCAGAGCAATTTGAAGCTAGAGCTTGAAAGACACCACCCGAACTCAGCATTGTTCATCCTGGCCATAGTCTCTGACCTGGATGGACTCAGGGTCACCACTGGGTCAGTATGAGATGGCAGACAGAAGTCCTAAGCAGGGCATAGTCCTCTGTTATAATCTGTTTACTCTTTACTGAATTGTTAGCTGCCCAACTTTCTTTCATTCTTTAATTTCTCTGTTCGTTTATTTGTCTTTTGGCCTATAATTTCCAAACTCAAAGACTTATTATAGAGGAATGAGGACATGGAGGTGGCAGTGTATGGGGAAGTTCAGTGGAATGGAGACACTCCAGTGTTTTTCTTCTCTATATTCCCTATGTTCTGGATAAATAGATTCAAAAAGGTATCAAAACAGTAATCCAACTTTAGTCTTTGAAATCAGAAAAAAAAAAAAAAAAATTAAAGGGTGAAAATTATAGGCTCTGAACTCTAACTGCCTGATTCAAATTCCAGCTTGACAATATATTAGCTGGGTAACCGTAAGAAAGCTATGATCAAACTTCCAAATTTTAATATACTCAAGTGTAAAATGAAAGACCTACCCACTACCACTGAGTTGATTCTAACTCATAAGGACCCTACAGGACAGAGCAGAACTGACCCATAAGATTTCCAAGGCCAGCAATCTTTACAGAAGCAGATTGCCTCATCACTCTCCCACGGCATACCTGGTGGGTTTGAGCTGCTCAACTTAGTAACTGAATGCCCAAGCCACTGCACCACCAGAGAGCCTTACCTATAAAGTGAAGTGACAATAAGTACCTCATGGAGAGAGAATTAAATAATGCATGTAAAGTGTGTACAGCATCAATACTTGTTAGTAAAGAAGAGGGGAGGAAAAGGAAGAAGTAAAAGAGAGAACAGATACATTTTAGCAAATCAGCTTCTATATAAATTTTGTTCAATTTGATTTCTCATTTATTCTATGATAATTTCAGAGATACACTGTATGTCAAAATAATCTATGGATTCAATATAAACACAGTTTAATCTAACTTAAAAAAATGCAAAATAACTGTAATAAAATGTAAGTCTGTCCTAAGCAACTAGCATCAGTGCTAGTAACAAAAATAGTGAATTAAAATCCCCACATGCTCAAAGTGAGTCTCTTTAACAACAGTGTTTATGGTAATTCAGCACAGGACACACTTTATGATAAATAAACAAATAAATAAAACCTAAACAAAAATTTTGCAAAAAAATTCTTACTTCCCTTGTTAAACATCTTACATTAAAAAAGGCTATTATTTTCTATTTTGAGTTTTTTTCTATAATTTCACTTGTAAAATGCTAGTCAATATGCAGTTGATAACATAATTTGAAAAAATAAGTTTAAACTTTGATGCATGTTTGTATTTTAATTAACTTTATATTATTGGACTGTCTAACATTTGACTCGGCCTGAACAGCAATAAAACCTAGGGCAGTGAAACTAAAGACTTCAAATACCATTACCAAACTTACATCAGAACATATAAGGGATGCATTAAATGGTATTTCATTGGTCAAATAAGTGATATTTAATGTAGGTGGTTGGTTAGAATATTGCATGGGTCCATCTGCCATCCCAACGGAATCTTGCAAACTACCACATAATAAAGTCACTGCAGGGGCTGAGGTCTAGATCCTCATTGGTCATGAGTTCCTCTACTGCAACAGTGACTTCCTTCTCTCACACAACTATTAGGCTGCTTTATCCTGCTTTAAGAATAGCATTGCATCTGCCCCAGAGAACAACTTAAACGCAAGGTGCTAGCAGATGCTTGTGGGCAGAGGGTAAGTTCCTGTGCTACAAAAAGGGACTAATGATAGCTTTCTGATGGCTTGCCTGTACATACTTGTATATTTAGCAGAATTTAATCTGAGATCTATTTTCACTGTACATGATCGCTGGTTGCAACCCCAAGGTTGAGAAGGTAGAGGCATACTGTCCATTTAACTCTAAACAACACAGGTTACAAAAATTAACCACAGAAACCAATTATTACTAAATCTCTAAATTTGCTTATATCAGTTAAAAAAAAAAAAAAAAAATCTGCTGCCGTCAAGTCAACTCTAACTTATAATGACCCTATAGGACAGAATAAAACTGTCACACAGGGTTTCAGTGCTGTAACACAGTAGACTGTTACATCTTTCTCCCATGGAGCAGCTGGTGGGTTAAACTGCCAAACCTTTCAGTGAGCAGCCAATTCTTTAGCCACTGTGCCACCAGGTCAATTAATAATAGCTATTTTACTCAAAGTGTTCTGCTCAGAAATTTAAAATTGATCTCTGTTCATTTCAACTGTCCTCACCATTCTTATCATAGACTCTTTTCCCATGGGATTTTCCAGTTCTGTCTCTTCTCAGTTTTTTGATTGTGATGCTCCTGAACCCACCCAACTCACTTTCACCAGCACGTCTCAGGCATTAGAGTATCTTCCCAGGTCTCATCAAAAGCAACCTCAGAGATTTTTTCTAAATAATTAGAAAACTGTAGTAATGGCTTTGGACACATTAGGGCATAACACTAGGGGTAACAGGAAAGTGAGCAGAGAAAGTGAGTGTCATTTTTAATGTTCTCATTAACTATTTTGGCTCAGAAGGACCAACTCCAGTGCAATCCTTAAACTTTTCAGTTACACAAACCAATAAGAATCTTCCCTTCCATTTTAAGCTAGATTTGAATAAGGTTTCTTTGCTGAGAGCTGAAAGAGTACTAATATGTCCATTCTTCCCTTGTCCTGCTCCCAAAGACTTATACACTAAATTAGAGCCACCTCAACAACTTTATCTCCCACAAATGCTAGGATCTCAATCTTAGTTTGCTTATCATTTCTTGAAATAATTATGAGTGTGGAAACTCTTGTGAATGTGCCTGGCATTCTTCTCCCTGAAATGCATCCCTGTGCAAATTCTGCACCTCCTCTTTTTAAATCTTCTCAACCATTCCTCCTCTGGTGAGCACCTTAGAATTTCCACCTCAAACACTGTCAGGCTTTGTGGTATTCAGCCAGAAGGAATATTTTAAGTAAGTTCTACACCAACAATACAACAGCAGCATTTTGAGCAAATTAACCTTGTTGTAGAATGAGGATAGATGAAAGGGGAAAGAAAAAGAGACAGGTGAACTATTCAGGAGACTGTCACAGGAAACCAGCTGTGAGTTGACAAGGGCCTGTCTTAAAGAGTGACAGTAGGAATAAAAAGAAAGATCAAATGTAAGAAGCAATGGGAATTGACAAGATTGGTGACAGATTGACCAAGTGGTTGAGATGACTTAATAAAGATACAATACCAGAAATCAGGCATTTTGAACATTCTTCCTTTATCTTCCTGTCACTACACCAGATTATTAGAACTAATATTATTATTCACATGTGTTTATGAATACTAAATTAGGAATTTCTGAAGAACAAATTATTGTAATTAGCAAAGGAAATGCATTGGACTATGACTTTACTTTTAAATGATTTTTCTATCACCAAATAAAGTAGGCATTTTACCAGAATTGGTATTAAAAAGTTAAGAATGTTAAAGATATAGGAAACATGAACATAGATATTTAAAACCTTGATGAGATATTAAATGAATATGACATGGTGTATGTCGTGTGCATATATATATACACATATGTATAATGTTATATTGTATATGTGAATGTGTACATATACATATGTTGTTGTTGTTATTTGCCATCCAGTCGGCCCCGACTCATAGCGACCCCTTCTTGGGTTTCCAAGGCAGTATCACT
>NW_006922093.1:1601854-1627780 GCF_000298275.1 Orycteropus afer afer | reverse complement strand
GGGTTTGAACCGCCAGCCTTCTGGTTAGCAGTCAAATGCCTTAGGCACTATGTCATCAGAGCTCCTACAAATATGCATAGTAATTGTATATATCTTTTTTAAAAAATATTAACAGAGATGTATTTATGGAAGGACCCATTTGTCTGAATTAGACAAGAAGTAGAAATAGGCGATTCTGTTTGTCTGAACATTTTTTCAGTTTTCTTTTGAAAGAAAGTGATTGGACAACTTTCAGTTCTCTCATTTTTTCTCTCTCTCCTGCCTGTCTTCCCTTTTCCTTCTTCTTCCTCTCTTTTCCTTCTCAACACACAGTCTTCTCAGCATTTTATTGCGTCAAGGATTTACGCAGGCAAGTTTCTTTCCTTTTTCACAAATATGTATCTTAGTGCTTTGGGATTGCATTTTCCTTCACTGGTAAAGATATACCCTATATGTAACCAGAAATTTTAGAATAAAATAATCTGATTCTAGTTAGTTCTTTATCTAACTGAACAGTACCATAACTATATATACTGTCCAGGTGGCAATAATAGACAATGAAAAGAAACTTGAGATGGGTATAGCATCTAAATAGCCTTTTCGTAAGATGTTAATAGGGCTCTGTCCCTAGTTTGTAAAATTGTTTATATAAAAGAGTTAGTGACTAAGAAAATAATTAGTGGATATTACTACTTGCTTTGGATTTATTATCTCAGCAGTTTGAAGTTGTTGTTGTTGGGTGCCTTCAAGTCAGCTACACCTCATGGAGACCCTATACACAACAGAATGAAACACTGCCCAGTCCTGTGCCAGGCTCACAATCCTTGCTATGCTTGAGCTCATCACTGCAGCCACTGTGTCTATCCACCTCATTGAAGGCCTTCCCCTATTCAGCTGACACTCCACTTTACTAAGTGTGATATCTTTCTCCAGCGAATGGTCCCTTCTGACAACATGACCAAAGTAGAAGAGACAAAGTCAAGCCATTCTCATTTCCAAGGACCATTCTGGGTTTGCACCTCTTCCAGGACAGATTTGTTCGTTCTTAGCAGTCCGTGGTACTTTCAGCATTCTTTACCAACACCACAACTCAAAAGCATCAACTCTTCTTCAGTCTTCCTTACTCATTGTCCAGCTTTCACATGCACATGAAGTGATTGAAAATACCATGGCTTGGGGTCAGGCATACCAGTGTAGTCCAGATAAATAAATTATGGACATAAGCACAAAATCCCATATACTCTCTGTGTACTTTCAGGTATAGTATGTACTGTAATTTCCTATCTCAGTTTCAAGTCCAGTCCCCGCATTCTGTCTTTGAAGTCTGGAGATCTGTACAGAGCCTGACAGTGACCACATGTAACACTGACATAGAAGCATCTACTTTGTACTTCCCATTGCTGGACTCCATTCAGCTGTGGAGATCCCTGCTACCCCACTTTGAATGCCTACAATTGTGTTGCTGCTATTTAAAGACTGTGCCCTTACACACTGTTAGTCACCTCTCTGTAACTCTAAAGTCACAACAGAGGCGGTGTAAGCAGTTAATGTTCCCCCCGCATCTATTCTGATTGGCCCTGCAGGGTATATTTTGAGTCAACCCCATTCCGTTTGCCTTCCCTACCTGTCTTGGTATGTACAAAATCCTAGTTTATCAATATCCCTAAACATAAACAGCCAGTTTTTAAATTACTGCTGCTGTTGTTGTTAGGTGTCATATGATTGATTTAGACTCATAGTGACCCCATGTGACAGAACAGAATCGCCCCACATGGTTTTCTAGGCTGTAAGCTTTACGGAAGGAGACCACTGGGTCTTTCTCCTATGGAACTTCTGGGTGGGTTTTAACCACCAACCCTTGGTTAGTGGCTGAGCACCTAGCCATTGCACCACCATAGCCTCCTAAAATAGTACTAGATGCATATTAAGTACTCCATTAAATGTGTTTGGTGAACAGTGGAATTCCATCAGAAATTTCTGTCATTACCAAACACAAGAATATCTAGTGGTGTGAGATAATGGCATTATAAAAGGTGAAAGTCAGGTTCTTTCATGTTGAGCACATATTAATATGATCTGAATGTCTTTATAGTCATGGTAAGAGTGCAATATTTAATTTAGAAGATTCCCACATTATCATGGATGCTTTTTAGAAAAACGTAACACATCCAAGAGCATGTTATCGATTTGTAAGCACATGATAACGTGACTTAGGATTTTTACTTCTTGGTATTATATCTTTATGAGAACAAAACTTCATTTGTCTCATTTTGCTCTTTTAAAATAATAAGACATCATTTCAGTATAGAAGAACAGTTAAATTTTTCTGCTTTGGTTCAAAAGTAAGGTATATCAAATTAAGCTCTGGAAAATAAATGGGGTGTGAGGAGGAAGTCTAACCATAATTTATTCCACCTGCATGGCTAACACAGTGTTCTAAATGGAGCCATTCATCCTCGTGTTTTTTTAACTCACGTTATAGCTTAAGTTGGTATAGCATGTCAGCAGAGCTTTGCTCAAAGCTCAGAACATAGTGTGGGCAGTTCAAAGCTTGCCAAAGTCTATTTATGTTTCCTATAAAGTACCTTCTCATCCTCATTGGGTTTGCAAATTCAAACACGGTATAATATTGCAAGAGTTGTCAACACGTTCTCACTAATTTTTTTTTCAAGATCACTCTTGCCTCTAATTCATTTTTTGTAAGAAGCATAAAAGAAATTTGGCACTTTCTTCTGGATGGATTAAAAGTAAATGAGAGAGAGTACCATAACCAGACTAGGATTTGACCTACCTACCTTCACTACTGAGGTAAAGCAGTGGCACATATAATCTAGGGTCAAAGTACAGTCTATGGAAGGCTTATTTGGTGATAATATGCAGGGTTGATTATCAATTAGAAATAGACTGAAGGAGACTTTTGAAGTAATTCAGGAAAAAAATGAAACGAAACTGAATGAGGTTGATAGTAGGAGGAAAAGAAAAGAAGATAGATAGGAGAATGAATTCAAATTTAAAAATAAAAACAGGAGGGGTGTTTAGTTCCTTGTCATTCTTTCAGTCATTCAGCAGATGGTATAAAATTCCCTCTATTTATTCATTAATGATTCATTTGGCAATGAACATATGCTACCTTAAATTGCTAAGGAGCTCTGGTGGCACAGTGGTTAAGGCATTTGGCTGCTAGTCAAAAACTCATGGTTCGAACCCACCAGCCACTCTGCAGAAGAACAATGAGGCAGTCTGCTTTCATTAAGATTTATAGCCTTGGAAATCAAATGGGAGTCTCTGTGAGTGGGAATCAACATGAGAGCAGTGAGTTTTTTTTTTCTTTTTGGACCTTATATTGCTATTACCCTTTTTTTTTCCCCTCACTACTTCCCCACCAACGTTTGCCAACTATCCCCAACCCTACATGTATTACAGTCTTGGAATGTACAATAACATCCAAATGTCAGTTATAACACCTTGAGAATACAACACACTTAGAGGGGATCCAAAATTATGTTTACTTATTATTGGCAGTAGAATGTAATGGAAGTATTAATAGAGTTTGTTTGGTTCCATTTTGTAGACATTAATGATTTTAATGAAAGCTAAATATGAAGAATGGAGGAGCTCTGGTAGCATAGTGCCAAAGGCACTTGACTGCTAACCAGAAGGCTGGTGGTTCAAATCCACTTGCCACTTCTCGGAAGGTTGAGCAATCTACTTCCATAGTGGTACTGCCTTGAAAACCCAAGGAGGGGTCACTATGAGTCAGGTCTGACTCAAGGACACACACAACAACAACAACATATATTTATGGGAGCTCTGGTAGTGTAGCATCTAAAGACACTTGACTGCTAACCAGAAGCCTGGTGGTTCAAACCCACCAGCCACTCCTCAGAAGGAAGATGGGGCAATCTACTTCCATAGTGATACTGCCTTGGAAACCCAAGGAGGGGTCGTTATGAGTCAGGTCCGACTCAATGGCACATAACAACAACAAAAAATATGTAGACTGTCTCTTCTTTGATAAGAAGTTTTTTTTTTTTTTTTTAAGGACAGGAACATTGTCTCTGTATTGTTGCTGTAACACTCTGATACAATCCTGAGGTTCAGTTAGTATTTGCTGAATAAATGAATTATATGTAATTTCATTAAATGCATGGTGATTATGATTCAATATAGAGATACAGAAATGATCATAATTAGTACAGGGCAAATATTTTTTCCTTTGAGTAATTAACTCTTATTTAAAATTTATATAGTCAAACCACAAGAGAACATCTTACACAACCACTTTAGAAAATGGTATAAATACTACATAGGAACTCATACCTTTTAGAATTCACTGATTATTATGTTCCTGACAAATTGTTTACCTTTCTTTATAAACAATTTCTTAAAAATCTGTCAATTTTGGCAGCTGAATAAATTCTTATTCATTTTCTAAAAGAATATTCACCTCTATCCATATGGTCATATATATTTATTAAGATGGAACATTAGTGGAGTATTTTTAGAAAATATATTAATTATGACTTTTTAAGGAACAAGATATCTATAAACAAACACAGTTCATTAAGTCTGTTATGTAAACTGATGTCAAATTTTTAAGCAATAGTATTTTATTTTTCCCTCTTTGTCACTTTGAATTTATATTAAAATGAACTGAGGAGTTTATTCAATTATCCTGATTTCTTGTTAGATGTCTCTGAGTGGGTTCCAATTTATGGCTATGTGTGACAGCCACTCCTTGGAAGGATAACTGGACAATTTATTTCTGTAGTGATACCACCTTGGTAACCCAAGGAGGGGTCACTATGAGTCAGATTGTTTTTTTCAGTTACGTACAACAGAATGTAACACTGTCCAGTCCCGCGCCATCCAATCATTGCTACGTCTAAACTCATTGTTGCAGCCACTGCGTTAATCCATTTGGTTAAAGGTATTCTTCTTTTTCACTGGCCCTCTACTCCTCCCTTTACTAAGCACTCATTAACAACCTGTGATATGCAAGTGACACAACAGTGCTTGCTGAAAGTGACGATGACTTGAAGCACTTACTGATGAAGATTGAAAACTAAAGTCTGCAGCACAGATTACACCTCAACATAAAGAAAACAAAAAATCCTCACAACTGGACCAGTAAGGAGTATCATAATAAAAGGAGAAAAGATTGAAGTTGTCAGGGATTTCATTTTACTTGGATCCACAGTCAACCCCCTTGGAAGCAGCAGACAATAATCAGATGTCATATGGCATTGGGAAAATCTGCTGAAAATGACCTCTTTAAAGTGTTCAGAAGCAAAGATGCCACATTAAAAACTACGGTGCACCCAACCCAAGGCACAGTATTTTCAATCACATCATATGCATGTGAAAGCTGGACAATGAATAAGGAAGACCAAAGAAGAGCTGATGCTTTTGAGTTGTGGTGCTGGTAAAGAATATTGAAGTACCACGAATGCCAGAAGAATGACCAAATCTGTCCTGGAAGAAGTGTAGCCAGAATGCTCCTTGGAAGCAAGAATGGTGAGACTTCGTCCCATCTACTTTGGTCATGTTGTCAGAAGGAATGATTTCCTGGAGTAGGATATCACGCTTGATAATATAGAAGGTCAGCAAAGAAGGGGAAGACCCTCAACAAGGTGGACAACAAGGTGCACTGGCTGCAATGATGAGCTCAGGGATAGCAAGAATTGTGAGGGTGGTACAGGACCAGTCACTGTTTTGTTCTGTTCTACACAGGGTTGTTATGAGTTGAAGCCAACTCGAAGGCATCTAACAACAACAAAGCATTCTGAAAAGACATTTTATAACAATTCTGTTGAAATCAAGTAAGTTATATATTAGTATTCTTATCATCAGCTATGTGCCAGGCTTTATGCTGTTTCAGTGATTTGGTAGTTACTCTAATGGGAAGAAGTATCCACTTTGATGCATCTAACAGTTAAGTACATCACAGGGACAATTAGCCAAGGAACCAAACTGTCATGAGATAAAAAGCATCATGTAGAGTTGTCACTAACTTACATTAACTTAACTGTGTGTTTTTATTCCTTTTTGGTATGATTTTGACCCCTTATCCTAATGTTAATCTAAAAAGTAACAGGATTTATTCTATAAATATGGGAGAAAACCATTAGCAATTCAAGGATGTTTGGGTTTAAGAGATGGAATCCATTATCTACTGAAAATTGCACACTCACTACCCACCTCTATATTTAAAAGCTATAAATCCTACACAATATTTTCAGAAGATAATACAAAAACACAGACTCCTAGACATAGAAAAGGAAAACCAGAAGTAAAAGAAAGTATCTACAGAGCTGGCATGAATGGAAGAAGGGGTACAAGGCTAGTGTTTTTCTCTCCATGTCACTTCTTGGGATTTAGTTCTGTTTTTCACACTAAAATCCAAAGTACTTACGGAATACATTTGTCAGTGACCAAATTCATTTTTTTTTTTTTTTAATCTTTGTTCCTGAGGTTTATTATTATTCTAAAACAGTTGAATAAAAGATGGCAAATTCCAGTGTACATACAAGACAGATATTCTAACCTGGAGCTTCATCTGATTATTCTTACTTTAAACTCATTTGCATTTATTAAAATTCAAGTACTGGACTCTACATTTGGTCTGTGGACTTTTTGCTTTAATTAACAATATGTGTGACAAGACTTGAAATTATAAATTTCTTAAGGATGAAAGAGTTACTCTTTGTTACTACATCCTTCTGAGACATCAGCTGTCATTTTGATGTGACTAAGAAAGTAGGTTTTGGAAGGGGATGAGATGTTAAGATAAGGACTTGTGGTTATTTTATTAGATTCCCACAGACACCTATTATTGTAGCATTCTCTTAAAAATTCTGGCACTGTTGCTTTTAATTTAAACATATTTAGAATTACAGAAAAATGTGATATTAACAATATAAAAAGCAATAAATACTTTAACTACTGCTACAGAATCCTTCCACCTATTTGCAGTCTATTAAAAACTCATAGGCGTAGGAAACATAGGAAGGCCTAGGTACAAGGCAAAAATCCCAAGCACCCTATCAGGTTAAGCTCTCAGGTTCTCATATTTCTCTCTCTAATATGTTAAGAGAGATATATAGTCTCTGACCTCCCCCCTGTTCCCTGCAGGTAATGTCTGTGTCTATCAG
Organism: Orycteropus afer afer; assembly: GCF_000298275.1. Taxonomy (NCBI): domain Eukaryota; kingdom Metazoa; phylum Chordata; class Mammalia; order Tubulidentata; family Orycteropodidae; genus Orycteropus; species Orycteropus afer. The sequence continues at coordinate 1,620,647 of NW_006922093.1, read as the reverse complement.
AAGCAGCCTCTGGAAAACATGTTAAAGCTTTACTTTCAAGCTAGTAGCCCTCTTAACAAAATAAAAGCAGGAGTGTATTTCTACAATTTTAAGGTGACTTTTTATTTTTCACATTTTATCATCTCTGAAATTGTGGCGAGTCTTTCATTTATGAAAACACATACTTAAATGAGAATTATTTTTCCTTTCTTAGTGGAACATGAGATATAGTGCATCTTACAACTGATAACACTTTAGAATCAATGAGATAACAATTTTTCTTAGCTTGAGGAATGTCAGATATAGTGGTAATAAACATTAGAAATACAGTAGAAGAAAGTAATCAATGTCACTGAACTGTACATGTAGAAATTGTTGAGTTGCTGTGTTCTGTTGTATGTATTAATGTTAACCTATATATAAAGATAATAATATTTTTACAATAAAAATAAAGATAATAATAAAGGAAATACAGTAGTCTAAATTAAAGCTCTGTGGATTTCTCCCAAGTAAAGATGCACTGGAATAGTTTCTGTGCCCATGTGTTAGGTTGATCCTAGACATACCAGGACTTTATAGCACATGTGCACAGACAACTAGCCCTACCTCTCATATCATCACCTTAAAATATATATGCCAGGATCTAATCTTCATGAATAATGTAGGCACCAGGGGACTGTACCTTGATTGTTTATTCTCATTCTCCAAACTTACAGCTTATACCCAAATGATGTAACCTTACCATTGAGATGAATTTACAGATTTGAAACTGCCGTCTACAAGTTCCCTTGAGTAGTTTAGTTTCATTTTTATGCATGTAAATAGTACCAAGACTGATATAAAAATTAATGAACTATTTACTTTAGGAGTCTATGTCTTGCTCTAAAAAACAAGTTAATGTTTATATAATTAATTTCATTAATGTAAAATTAAAGCTTTGAAATTTTTAAATAATGAAAACAGTGTCAAAATAGGTAGTATTTAATATGGAGAAATGTAAACTAAAATGAAATTTAAAATGAAAAGAAGTTTTTGTGGGGTACTCACTTCACCTTTTGGATACCATACCGAGCCCCAAACCAACCCCTCAAAATTCTTATCTGATTCAGGCACCATTGTGGAATTCAAGTGGTGATCTAATGTCAACCCAAACTATCCATGCTCCCACAGGACTTCCAATAGTCTAAAGGATCTAGAGTCAGGCCAAGGACAACCAAACTTTTAAAAACTCTTAATTATTAGTCATCTCTTTTATCATCTTTATAGCCCTGATTATATATTTCCTTGTAATACAAACATTTGTGCATGTTTTACATATTTTAAGTTCCTCAAAGGAAATAATTATCTAATTTGACCTTTTCTTTTTAAAAAACTGGACTTTCCCATGTGTATCACTGCCAGCACCCAATAAGAAATAACCCTCGATATGCCAATATTACCCATGACAATTTGGCAAATCTTTTCACATAGGTCCCTAACTGTAGCTTTAATTTCAACCTATTATCTTCCTGAACGATGATCTTCCTAAATTATGTATGACTTCAAAGTCTACATTTGCCCTAGTTCTGAAGACTGATGAGAGGTTTTGGTTTCTCAGGGCTTTTATTCTTATTTTAAAGCATACAGCATGGCACGGCTTTGTCCAGTATTAGTTGCTGTAGGTAACCACATTGTCAAGAGATGAATTTCTCCAGTAGGAATCTGAGCAGGAATTGGAAGCCATGTCTAATTGCCTCCAAGAAAAACTGCTTCCTTTGTCATGAGATCAGAATAACTGGATGGTGATTGGCTATACCATTACAGAACATTTTGATGAAAGATTCTATAGAAGAATCCTGATCAATAGTGGGGAAATGTAGAAGAAATTTCAAATTCTCATGGAATTCAGACTTTCTGGAGACACTGAAGCTAGAGGACCCCCCAAACCTATTGTTCTGAACTAATCTACAAACTTCAAGCATGAAATTAAAACTACTTTCTGAAGTTTTCTTTGAACCAAAAGATAGTTTAGCTTAATTAGTAAAGAACATCTCCTTTAAGCACTGTGCTCTTTTAAAGAATTATCCATATGGAACCAAATTGACAAGAAAAACTAGAAATGTTAGATGAGACGCTTATGAAACAGTGAGCTTAAGATAAATGGTATTGGAATAACTTGGAAAAGAATAGTGAGAATGGTTACATAAGTAAAAAAAATGAAATCAATGTAAATGTACTCATGTAGAAATAACTGCTGTTTTGCTGTGCATATCTTCACCAAAAAATTACATAAAGAGAGACACACAGAGAGAGAAAGCACATTAAGCTTCTCCACAGCAAAAAAGAGAACATTTTTCATTCCTCAATTTAAAATTCCTTATAGATGTTGATTAATTTTTATTATCTCATATAGTATATGCCTATTGCTGTCAAGTCAATTCTGCTTATAATGATCCTTCAGGATAGAACAGAACTTCCCCATAGGGATCCCAAGGCTGTAATCTTCGTAGAAGTGGACTGCCGTATCTATCTCCTGCAGAGGGCCAGTGGGTTCAAACTGCCAACCCCTGGGTTAGCAGCTGAGCTCTTAGACACTGCCACCAGGGCTCTTTAAATGGTACAGAAAGCTTCTCAATAAGAACATATATAATTTTAAATGAATGACACATCATTAGATACCTTTTCTGTCCTAGAGAATTTCTAAGTAAAAAAGATAATGCATAAAGAAGTTCAGCATTAAATTTCTTTATTAAAAACCTGTTGCCATTGAGTGGATCCAGACTCATGAAAATCCCACTTGTTATAGAGTATATCTGGCCCATAGGGTTTTCTTGGCTGTAATCTTTACAAAAGAATCTTGTCAGGCCTTTTTTCCATGGAATTCCTAGGTGAGTTCAAACCACCAACTTTTAGGTTATTAATTCAACAAAAAACATTTGCAGAAACCAACACACTCTCTAAATTACAGTTTTTTGGTAGGTTCTTTTTTTGTTTGTTTTCCTAATCTTTCTTTATTTCATAAAAGAACCAAGACTCTAACCAATGAGAGTTATGTAAGAAGTAAAACATACAATTTTAATTAGGATAAAATCAATGTATTCAAAAAATAAATAGTAAAAATATATTAGCAACAACTGAGGTACAGAGTAAGGAGAAAATGAATTAAAGGACAACTAGATCTGCAAGAAAATGTTTTTGTTATTCAATTTGAAAATACCTAGAGAGGCCAAAAGGCAAATATTTTCTTTCAGAAAGAACAGTACACTGCAGCTAATGATAACATTTTTGATTCATAGATAGAAAAATTTACCAAAAAAGAAAAGAAGAAAAACTACTTTATAAAGTCCTTTCTTGTTCCACACAGCATTGCTAAGTACCTCAAAGTGGCATGCTAGTTAAGTGGTGCTGGCTGACAAGTCCATTGAGAATTGGAAATGGACCAAGACAGTTGGCCTTTCCTAACACCTAGAGGCCACTTGAATGTTACAAGAACAGCAGACCTGATGTTTCTGGATTCCTACCACACGGTGCAGCCATAAATGAGTAGCAATGAATTAGATGAACCATGATTTATAGTTTCATTTGATCATGTTTATAGAGAATAGTCATAGGACATTGAATGAAAAAATGCTTGAAATAGATTGCATGTAATGTGGGATATCTATGAAACGAGCATTATTATTTGATGGCAGGTTGTTGTTGCATGCCTTCAAATCAGTTTCAATTCATAGCGACCCCATGTGACAGAGCAGAGTGTCCCATATGATTTTCTTGTTTGTAGTAGAACACCAAGTTGTTGTCATGCAGAACAGCTGGGTGAGTTTGAACTGCCAGCCTTTAGTTAGCAGCCAAGTTCTTAACTGTTACACCACCAGAGCTCCTTAAAAACACATTAGCATAAAATAAATAGAAGTTTTTCATTGAATATCCATTCATATGTAGAAATATGGTCAAACCTATGTACATTCATGGGTGTAGGCATATAACCAAACACTTTGAGAAAATGAGTCACTCAGCCTCAGGGCTCAGGAACACAGTCTTGGGGCACAACAAGGTTTACTGGCATAATATAGTCCACAAAGATAATGTTCTACATCCTATTCTGGTAAGTAGCAATGGGTATTAAAAGTTTGTGTGTGGCCATCGAAGGTGCAATTATTGCTCTCTCCCCATCTGAATCAAAGAAGAGTGAAGAATATTAAAGACCCATGGAAACAATAGTCCAAAAAGACTAATGGACCAAGCTAGCCTCCGGCTCCATGATACTGAAACCAAAAGAACTAGATGTACCTCACTGCTCTGAAAGGGATCACAATAGGAGGTCCTGGACAGAGTGGGAGAAAAATGTGGGGAAAAAACTCAAAATCACGGGGTGGGGAGATACCAGGCTTACTGCTGACAGAGACTGGTGGAATCCCAGAGACTATGGACCTTAGTCATCCTTCAAGTCTGAACTGAACTCACCCTATGGCTAAACTTCAGTCAAACAGACAGGCCTATGAAGTGAACAATAACACCAGAGAGGGACTTGCTCCTTAGAGCAATCAACCATATGAGGTCAAAAGGGCAGAATTTGCTCAGGGATAAAGCTCAGAAGGCAGGAAGGGATAGAAAAGAAGGATGAATGAAGACAAGAAACAGGGAAAGAGTGCTGCTACATTGTGGGAATTGTAATCAATTATCACAAAACAAAACGTGTATGAATTGTTGAATGGAAAACCAATTTTCTCTGTAAACTTTCACCCAAATCAAAATAAAAATTTAAAAGAAAAAAATAAAGTTTATTCAAATGCCCTAATTTCATCTTTATCATCTGATCAAACTTTATGTTAGATTTACTTTATATTAGGCTTACTGATATGGTTGACAAAATGGCTGTCGTGTGCTCACAGTTGTTAAACCAAAAACCAAAACAAGAGCTCTGGTGGTGTAGTGTCTAAGGCATTTGACTGCTAACCAGAAGGCTGGCAGTTCAAACCCACTAGCCAGTCTTCGGAAGGAAGACTGGGCAGTCTACTTAATATTACTTCGGAAACCCAAGGAAGGGTCGCTATGAGTCTCATCTGACTCGAGGGCAGTGGGTTTGTTTTTTCTTTGGTTTACAGCAGAAGAGAACACAACTCAAATGCAGAAGGAAAGTGAAGTAAGAGGAGGGAAGGAAAGGAAAAAGGGCTGGGGAGAGGAAGGGAGGGAAGAGAGGGGTTTTAAAAAAAGTCTAAACTTTAAAAGTATCTATATATCAACCTGTTGTTTCACCTACGCATACACCCCTTCTCTTGCCTTAAATATTGTCAAGATACAAGCTTTAGAGTTTGTACCTAGGAATCACAGTGAATCATCAAGGTAGTAATCAAAAGTGAAACTTTACCACCTGTCAAGTGTAGACTAATTTGTTGGAAAATCCAAATAAATTTACTGGCTGACCTCAGAGATACTGTGGGTTCAGTTCCAGACCAATGCAATAAAGCAAATATTGCAAGAAACACAAGAAAGTGAGTCAAAGAATTTTGGGGGGCTTCCCAGTATATACAAATGTGTTTTCACTATACTATAGTCTATTAAGTGTGCAACAGAATTAAGAAAAAACTTGAAATTTTATGAGAATCACCAAAATGTGACATAGAGATATGAAGTGAGCACATGCGGTTTGAAAAATAGTTCTTGACACAGGATTGATACAAACTTTGATTTTGTTAAAAATGCAAAATCCACATAGCACAACAAAGCAAAGCACAATAAAACAAAGTATGCCTGTTTTTGAGTAGGTTTGGTATTGTCTCCAAGGAGCTCTGGTGCTGTAGTGATTAAGGCACTTGGTTGTTAACCAAAAGGTTGGTGGTTCAAACCCATTAGCCAATCCATGGAAGAAAGATGAGGCAACCTGCTTCTGTAAAAATGTACAGCCTTGGAAGTCCAACTGGGGTCGCTATGAGTCAGAATCAATTTGATGGCAGTGAGTTTGATTTTTAGTCTGGTATTGATTCCAACCACCTCTTTATTAATACTTTGTTAAATAACAAAAATGAGAACAATAATAATAATGAATAGCAGACATATAACATGTACCAAGCACCTAGTTTTATTGGTGGCTTTTAATTTCTCTTCATAATCAAATTGTGGAAATGAGTAATTATTAAAGTATCTTGCTCATGATTTAAGAGAATCTTTAAGAGAAATTTATAAGTAAATGCTTTCTATAAATTTACCAAAGAGATAATCATTTTTAATGCCTATACTTTAAATAAAGAAGCCTATTTTAGACTACTATCTGATGGAGTTAACTGTATCAAAACAGGGCAATTTCCCTGACTCCTCATTCAATTTAATCACACTAAACTGCATCATCTTTAAAATAGTGAGCTCTCTATTAAGGGGACAGTGTAAGGAAGGGGATTTTCTTTCTTTTTGTTTAAAAGATTCCACATAATTACACTTCTGCCTTCCATAAATTAATCTATTTATGTCCCAGAAATCCCAAAGGTAGCTAAGAACTATTAACTTCATTTTTATTTATCAGGACACTTCAGCACATCAGATAGTTTAGCCATGAAGAATGGACTCTGTTTCTAACGATTAGGTTCTTTCTGTTACTCTCTTCTATTTCCAGATATTTTGTCAACTGGCTGACTTCTCCTCATCCTTGATGTCAATGATGTTCATCTCTGTCCCATCCTTGCCAGACTCTTTTGGCTTTATCTCCTCCCAACAGACTATATAGCCCTTGAGAATGAGTTTCTTGACTTTCTCTTTAGTTCCCAGCCTCACTACCAGTGCCAGACACATGGTAAACAGTCACCACTTATTAAAAGAACTAACCAAACTCTCTTCTCCATCTTGTGCTTTTTCTTTGGAGAGCTAAGAATCAAACTGTGAACACTCTTTACTGATTTCTCTCTCACGTCTGATTTTCATTTCAAAAAGCGGGTGTGAGGTTCCTCTCTTCCATAAATGCATCATAAAACAAAGCAATGGCCAACTGTAAAGTTCCTTGGGATCTTGTTACAATGACAAAGAGGACTAATATAGTTCATGTTGTTGTTGTTGTTATGTGCCATGGAAGTCTGACCGACTCATAGTGACCCCTCCTTGGGTTGCTGAGGCAGTATCACTATGAAAGTAGATTGCCCAACCTTCCTTCCAAGGAGTGGCTGGTGGTTTTGAACCGCCAGCCTTCTGGTTAGCAGTCAAGTGCTTTTTAGGCACTATGCTACCAGAGCTCCCAGGATGCATCTAGGTTCATATAAAATATGGATTTGTTATATTTATGGAGTGGTGCCACACTTAACAATAAAGGTTAACAAGCTAAAAAGTAAAAGCTTTTCTTTTTGGTGACATTAATTTTATTTATCATGTTCAACTGTCACCATTATTTGGCTGCTGTGTGTGAGAGCAGTTGTTGCTCTCTGGGATGATGTTTTTCTCTCTGGTTTAAGAGGAGAACTTTCTGGCCCCCATGGAAAACGTCCCAGGAGCCGTAATATTTACTTATAGAACAGGCATGTATGACCTACCATAAAGTGGTAAATTATACCTAGATAAGACATTCTAAACTGACTATTCTTCTGGGCTTAAGAGAGCACAGAAAAGTTTCCTCCCCAAGGCAGAACTGAGAGGAAAAAAATTCTTTTCTTCCACCCACACTAGTAAATATTTGAGGAAGTTTGGGAACAAATTGATTTTTAAAACAAACAAAAACAAAACAGTCTTTCTTTGCACTATTCAGAGTCCCCAGGGGCATACCTAGCAGGTTGGTGGATGCTATTCTGGATGGAAAAAAAAAAAGTTCTTTTGTTCTTCTTTCTCCAAACAGATTTATTTCATGGAGCCCTGTAGGCAGAACAAGCAAATTCAGAGTCACTATTGCCGAAGGACAAGCATATTCTAGTCTCAGTAGAAAACTTCTCAATAATATGAACTCTCTGGGGAAGCAGCAGAGATGACTGTGGGCAATCCAGCTCTACATCTGAAATCTCCATTTGGCCGGTGGAAAGTGAGTTTTATTAGCTATTTCAATGTCATGGAAGGTCACCAAAATTATGTTTTTTTACTACAATTAGCTTACTGCACAGCCATAATATATTTTAGCTGTTGCACAGTAGTATTGAAAAAGGAATGAAGTTCTTTCATAATTCAGAAATATCATTAAAAAAAAAAAAAAAAACTACTCTCAGTGTGGTTCTTAACACAAAATGGACAGTTAACTGTGTAACTGAGGGCAGGCACATAGACATAAGGAATGTCCTTTTGAAACACACTGGAAACATAAAATCTTACATGAACTATAAATAAAATTTATAAGTATTGTAACTCTGGGGAGAAGGCACACTAGATGTGGATCACCTTAAAAAGCACTGACTGTCAAGATTACTACTTGCTTGGCTCTTATTTATTCTGGGATATTCATATTGTCAACAGCAAGACTCACATGTCTATTTCAAGGATAGAAAGTGAGCAAATGAGATGCCAATGCAACACACGTTTTACAAAGTAGAACTGGGCTCCACAGAAATTTCTTGCCTCTGGATCTTTATGGAAGCACACTACCAGGTTTTCTTCTGCTGTGTAGTTGGGAGGGCTCCAACTGCCAACATTTTGGTTAATAGAGCAAACAGGTGGTGCCACCCAGGGACCTTAAGTACTCCTGGAGAAGACACCATGCCTGGAAAAGTATGTTGTACTTGTTTGTTGTTGTTGTTATGGGCCGACGAGTTAGGTGCTATCAAGTCTGCTTTGAATCACAGCAATCCCATACATAGCAGAGCAAAACACTGCCTGGCCTGCACCATGCTCACAACTTTTGCTATGCTTAAACTCATCATTGTAGCTACTGTCTCAATCCATGTCGTTGAGGGTCTTCCACATTTTCACTAACTCTCTACTTTACCAAGCATAATATCTTCTTCCAGGGACTTTTCCCCTCTGACAACATGACCAAAGTACATGTGATGTACTCTGGCCATTCTCACTTCTAAGGAGCATTCTGGCTGTACTTCTTCTAAGACAGATTTGCTCATTCTTCTAGCAGTCAATGACATTTTAGTATTCTTGGTCAACACCACAATTCAAATGCATCGATTCTTCTTTTGTCTTCCTTACTCATTGTCCATCTTTCACAAGCATAAGAGGCTATTGAAAACACCATTGCTTGGGTCAGGCACACATTAGTCTTCAAAGTGACATCTTTTCTCTTTAATACTTCAAAAAAGGTGTTTTGCAGCAAATTTGCCCAGTACAATATGTCCTCGGGTTTCTTGACTGTTACTTCCATGGGGACTAATTGTGAACCCAAGTCAAATGAAATCCCTGACAACTTCAATTTTTTCCCCATTTATCATGATGTTGCTTATTGTTCCAGTTGTGAGGATTTTGATTTTACTTTAGATACATTGAGGTGCAATCCACACTGAGAACTGTAATCTTTGATCTTCATCAGTAAGTGCTTCAAGTCATCTTCACTTTCAGCAAGCAAGGTGTCTCCCACATATCACAGCTGGTAATGAGTCTTCCTCCAATCCTGATGAACTGCTCAGCATATGGATTGAATAGCATGGTGAAAGGATACAACTGTGCTGCACACCTTTCCTGATTTTACACCATGCAGTATCCCTTTGTTCTGTTTGAACAGCTGCCTCTTGGTCTATGTACACATTCCTCATTAGCACAATTAAGTGTTCTGGAGTTCCCATTCTTCATAATGTTATCCATAATTTGTTATGATCCAAACAGTTGAATGCCTTTGTATAGTTAAGGAAACACAGGTAAACATCTTTCTGGTACAGGAAGAGTCACAATAAGATTGATTGACGCAGTGGCTGCAACAGTGGGGTCAAATATACCAAAGATTGTGAGGATGATGCGGAACCAGGTAGGATTTTGTTTTGTTGTATAAAGGGTTGCTATGAGCTGAAATGATTCACCAGCATCTAACAACAATAATCAGAATTACAACTGTACTTTAAAACTGAAAAAAATATAAATTAACAACCCCAGATAAATATCAGCTCAAATTAATCTTCATTTTCTTTAAGAAAAAGGAAGAAATGTTGCTTTAATTCTTCACTACTATTTTTGTACCATCACTTCAACTTTAGTATCATACTTATTAAATGTGTGTACATGAAACATTGTAGATTTATTGCAACCCTGAGAAAGCCATGGGTCACATGGACATCTACAACAGCAGTAGTATTAACAACTCATATACACTTCTGAAAAAATTTTTATAGAACTATATATTTCTCATGTATTTTGAAGTTAATATTTAATTTTTAATGGTAAATTTAAATAGCTAGGGATATAAATTATTAAATATTATAAATAAAGATATTTTGGAATAAAATTGATACCTAATTCTTAAAATGAGTCTAATTTATTCATTGATCATATAGTTCTAAAAAAAATGTATCTAAAATTATTTTCCAAAAACTTTTGTAACAACACTGTAAAAAACAAATATATAATGCTTTTCCCTCTGGTGTAAGTGGAGACCTTTCTCTTTATAAAGTATAAAATTAAATATATATATATATAAATATTTTACCTGCTGTGTGTAATTTTTTTTTCCTTTTGGTTAGAATTATAATTAAAATTATTGTTGTTCTTATGTGCTGAGTCAGCTCTGACTCATAGTGCATCTGTGCACAACAGAACAAAATACTGCCCAGTCATGCACCATGCTCATAATCTTTGCTATACCTGAGCCCATCCTTGCTGCCACTCTGTCAATCCATCTCATTAAGGACTTTCACCTTTCTCTCTTACCCTCCACTTTACCAAGCATGATATCCTTCTCGAGAGAATGGTCCCTTCTGACAACATGACCAAAGTAGGTGAGACAAAGTCAGGCCCTTCTTGCTTTCCAGGAGCATTCCAATTTGACTTCTTCCAGACAGATTTGTTAGTTCTTCTGGCAGTCCATAGTACTTTCAGTATTATTCACCAACACAACTCAAAAGCAGCAACTCCTCTTCAGATGTCCTTATTCATTGCCCAGCTTTCACATGCATCTTCAAAGAGACATCTTTGCTGTTTACTCCTTTAAAGAGATCTTTTGCAGCAGATTTGTCTAGTGCAATATTTTCTCTGATTTACTATCTGTTGCTTCCATGGATGTTGATTGTGGATTAAATAGTATGAAATCTTTAACAACTTCAATTTTCTCTCCATTTACTGAGATGCTGCTTAATAGCCAGTTGTGAAGATTTACATTTCCTTCATGTTGAGGTGTAATCAATATTGAAGACTGTAGTCTTTAATCTTCTTCAGTAACTGCTTCAAGCCATCCTCACTTTCAGCAAGCAAGGCTATATCGTCTGCACAATGCAGGTTGTTGATGAGTCTTCCTCCAATCATGATGCCTTGCTCTTCTTCATATAGTCCAGCTTCTCAGATTATTTGCTCAGCATACAGATTGAATAAGTATGGTGAGAGGATACAACCCTGACACACTTTCTTTCTGATTTTAAACCATGCAGTATCCTCTTGTTCTGTTCAAATGACAGCCTTCTGGTCTATGTATAAATTCCTCATGAACACAATTTAGTATGGAATTCCCATTCTTCTCAATGTTATCTATAATTTGTTATGATCCACACAGATGAATGCTTTTGCATAGCCAATAAAACACAAATAAACATCTTTCTGGTATTCTTTGCTTTCAGCCAAGATTCATAGGATATCAGCAATAATATTCCTCATTCCACATTGTTCTGAAACTAGCTTGCATTTCTAGAAGTTCCCTGTCAATATACTGCTGCAACTATTTTTAAATTATTTTCAGCAAAATTTTACTTGCATGTGATATTTATAATAATTTTCAATGATTTCCACATACTGTGGGATCACTTTTCTTTGGAATGAGTACAAATAGGATCTCTTCCAGTGAGTTGGCCAAGTAGCTGTCTTCCAAATTTCCTGACATAGACAATTAAGTACTTTCAGAGTTGAATCTGTTTGCTGAAACATTTCAATGCATATCCCATCAATTCCTGGAGCTTGGTTTTTTACCAATTCCTTCAATGCACCCTTGACTTCTTCCTTCAATACCATTGGTTCTTGATCATAAGCCACCTCCTGAAATGGATGAACCTTGACCAATTCCTTTTGGTACAGTGACTCTGTATTCCTTCATCTTCTTTTGATGTTCCCTACATCATTCAATATTTTGCCCATAGAAATTTTCAATATTGCAACCTGAGGCTTGAATCTTTTCTTCAGTTCTTTCAGCTTGAGAAAGGCTGAGTGTGTTCTTCTGTTTCAGTTTTCTAACTCCAGGTCTTTGCACATTTCATTGTAATAACTGACTTTATCTTCTTGAGCTGCTCTTTGAAATCTGTTCAGCTCTTTTATCTTGTCATTTCTTCCATTTCCTTTAGCTACTCTCCATTTGAGAGCTAGTTTCAGCATCTCTTCTGACATCCATTTTTGTCTTTTCTTCCTTTCCTGTCATTTTAATGACCTTTTGCTTTTTTCCATGGATGATGTTCTTGATGTCATCCCACAATTCCTCTCGTTTGTAGTCATTTGGTTCAATGCATCAAATATATTCTTCAGATGGTCTGTAAGTTCAGAAGGGATATAATCAAGGTAATGTTTTGACTCTCATGGACTTGTTTTAATTATCTTCAGCTTCAACTTGAAATTTCATAAGAGCAATTGATGGTCTTCCATAGTAAGCTCCTGGCCTTGTTTTAGGTGAAGATATTGAGCTTCTCCATTGCCTCTTTCAACAGATGTAGTCTATTTCATTCCTGTGTATTCCTTCTGGGGAGGTCCACATGTACAGCTGCCATTTATATTGTTGGACAAAGATATTTGCAATGAATAAGTCATTGGTCTTTCAGAATCGTATCATGCAATCTCCAGCATAATTTCTATCACCAAGACCATATTTTCCAACTACCAATGATTCTTCTTTGTTTCCAACTTTAGAATTTCAATCACCACTAATAATCAATACATCTTCATTGCATGTTTGGTTAATTTCAGATTGCAGAAGTTGGTAAAAATCTTCAATTTCCTTGCTTTGGTGTTAGTGGTTGCTGCATAAACTTGAACAATAGTGGTATTGCCTAGTCTTCCTTGTAGGCATAGGAATATTACCCTATCACTGACAGTACTGTTCTTCAGAATAGATCTTGAAACATTCTTTGTGATGATGAATGTCATGCCATTCCTCTTTGTCATTCCCAGAATAGTAAATCACATGACTGCCTGATTCAAAATTGCCAAAACCAATTCACTTCAGTTCACTAATGCCTAGAATGTTGATCTTTATGTGTTCCATTTCATTTCTGACAACTTCCAATTTTCTTAGATACATTCTTCGTACACTCCATGTTCCAATTATTAATGGATGTTTGCAGCTGTTTCTTCCCATTTGGAGTCATGCCTGTTCAGCAAAAAGAGGTCCTGAAAGTTTTACTCCATCCACGTTGTTAAGGTCAACTCTACTTTGAGGAGATAACTCTCCCATGGTCATATTTTGAGTCTCTTCTGACCTGAGGGGCTCATCTTCCAGCGCTACATCAGACAACGTTTCAGGGCTATTCATAATATTTTCACTGGCTAATTCTTTGAGAAGCAGACGGTCCCTTCCTCCTTCTGAGTCTTTGTCTGGATGCTCCACTGAAACCTGTCCATCAAGGGTGACCCTGCTGGTGAAATACCAGTGGCATAGCCTCTAGCCTCACAGCAACATGCAAGCCACCACAGTATAACAAACTGACAGACGAATGGTGAAACTGAAATTATTAGAAGAGCATAATTATCAAGACTATACATTTTAACTTCTAATAAATAATTATTAAACAAAATTATAATTATTAAAATTGATTCTCTTATAAGATGGATGGAGCAGGCTTTTATCCCATTGAATTCATCTATCCATGAATGGCTAGTACTCATTTATGAGAAGGCTCAGCATCAATTATTTATTATTTATTAATTTTTTAGTGTTGTTATTACACTTTTAACTGTGGAGACTCTTTATTCACATAAATAATTAGATGGAAATGGAAGAAACACCTTCCATTGTAGCCATGTCACTCAATTTTGTCAATTTCTTCTCAGTTATATGCCAAAAGTCAGTGATCTTTCATCAAAATTTATTTTAATCATATATCAGCTGACAACTCAATTAGACCTTTCTACTTTGCTTAAAGTTAAGAATTAAAAACCACCTGACTTGCAAATGGATTTGCTACCCAGTCATTAGAGCCATTCAATTTGTCAATACAAATATCCAACAACTTCTCTCCTTCTTCTCTCTTTTTTTTTTTTTTTCTTTTTGGTTTGTTTTTGATATCCTCAAAGCTCACTATACACCAGTGGAAAATCTTCAGGTATCCTATGGGATTGTACACTCCAATTTAAAATCACTAAAATCACACTGGAAATTTTACATTTAAATGTATATAGTTCTCTTAAAAGTATACAAATAAATAAAAATAGAATACAAAGTAGATTTGAATCAAGTACCTTTAAATGAAAATTTTCCCATTAGGCCTTCCTATTATCATCAGCAAAAAGGCAAAGCTTCCACCCCACAGCATACATTCATATACAATATATAGTTACAATATATCTTTATGGTTCAAATCTGAATAGTGATTTATTCAGTTTTAATATAAATTGTGCAGGAACCTCCCAAAAAATGTCATGCTTTATTTTATTTTCTCAGCAAGATTGTATTAATCAAATAAGGCAATGCTTATTAGCAAAACCCATTAATCCACTTATTTATAATTTCAGGAAAACACATTAATTATTTCCTTAGTTGGGTTCTGAGAAACAGAAAGTTGACCCAAGCCATGGTTTATGGCTAAGGAAACGATATCATCAAGAGTTATAGGGAATTATTGCCTATAAAGTTGAGAATTGGAGTTGGTACCTATAGGGCTAACACACTTAAACTAGATTTCAATTATTACCTTCAAATATTAAGAAAACTGCCAAGTACTGGAAGCAAGTGCTGAGCAATTTTAAAGCTCTAGAAGGCTGAAAACTGGACATTCTCCATTCTGTGGTCAATCCATACAACTGGCAGAAACATACGGATTCAATGTATATGAGAGCATCAGTAAGTTGCTGTTGGTTTCTTATATCAAATAACACAAACCCCAAACAACCCAGCAATGTGTATCAATTTTTGTATGTGGATTGTAGCTCCTTTATGGTTTTCTTTTGGTTTTATTTTTTTGTCATATATTTTCCATGAGATTATATGAAGAAGTTCACTCATTAAGAATCAAAAAGAGAGGAAATATATTTACAAGACTTGAATGAGCACATAGTCTTTCATAGGCACCTAAAATCATAATGCAAAAAGGTTTACTTACCTTTTCAATTTATGACGTGATCTATTTCTGTTTTTTCTTTCTATTTTTTCCATTTTTACTATAGGGAATAAGTCAAGGCTGGTCCCCAATCTCCAACCAATGGCTTTATACAGAAATAAAATTTAAAGTAATATCCTTCATATTCCTTACTTTAAAATCATTTTAACTTGTGATACAGTCCATTCACCTTCTTAGATGCTGGAATAAGAAGCCTTCTAAAATGACCTCAACCAACCAACACCTTGTATAATCATCTCCATCTTGAGTGTGGGAGCAACCTGTGCTTAGTATCATGGTTATTATACATAACACTTGTTGTTAAGTTATATGGCACAGCTGAATTTAAGAAAGTGAAATTATCTTCAGCAGAGCCCAGAAAGTGAAAGTAGTTGGAAATTCGAAGCATGAAAAGAACTCAATGTGAGGAAATTCTCTGTCACTGGCTTTGAAGATGGAGAGGGCAATGTGTCAAGGTTTGCAGGTGACCTGTAGGAGCTGAAAGCAGCCCAAGCTGATTGTGAGCAAGGAAATGAGGACCTCAGTCTGACAACCACAAGGAATTGAATTCTGCCCCAATCACATGACCTGGGAAGTTGCTCTGAGTTCCAGTTAAGAATGCAACCTGGCTCTGAACAGAGAAACCAACCACCCTGGCCTGAATGTCTCACCTACAGAGAGTTAATAATATTTCAAGGATTTTGTAATACAACAAAATGTCTACAGCAATTTGTGATACAGTGTCTTCCTCCATTTTGCTGACCCTCTACTTTACCAAACATGATGTTCTTTTCCAGGGACTGGTCCTTCCTGATAACATGTCCAAAATAGGTTAGATGTAGTCTCACCATCCTCACTTGTAAGGAATACTGCCTGTACTTCTTCCAAGACTGATTTGGTCATCTGTCTGGCAGTCTATGGTATGTATATTCAATTTTCTTTGCTAATACTATTATTCAAACGTCTCAGTTCTTCTTCATTCTTCCTTAATCACTATCCAGGTTTCACTTGCATATAAGGCAACTGAAAATACCATAGCTTAGGTCAGGCACACCTTTGTCCTCAATGTGATATCTTCACTCTTTAACACTTTAAAAAGATTCAACAAGGAGATCAGTAGGGCAAGTCCAAAAAGTCTGAGAAAGTGTGTGTCCAGCACAATTTGAACATTGTAAAGTTACTATTTTTGGCTCCATACTGTGAACAAAAGCCCATTAGGGTAAACTAAGCAGAAAAGAAACTTGGTGGAAACTAGCAACTGAAGCTATAATAATTTTGAGAAATTTGTTGCTGTTGAGGAATTAATTGTTGAGAAATTAGATATGAACTAAATCAATCTACTACTTCTTTATGTCTTATTCTATTTACTGAATCTCTGAATTATGCTATGTAACATGCACTTTGCTTATAAAAACATTATTTCATTTAACTTCCACAACTTCATGATGAAGTAGTTATCATTCTTGTTTTACAGGTGGGAAAACTTAGAGAATACTATGAAGTTTATATCCCTCCTATATACTATAGTTTCAATGTCTCTCCATCAAAGGCTCTTTAACCACTCAACACAGAACACACTTCAAGCATCCATATCCCAGGTGTCACCAACAAAGCAGTCAATGACTTTTGAGCCTTTTCATTCTGAGTTGTTGATTCAGTTCTTTGTATATCGATTTGAGCAATTTTTTCTTCCATGATTTTTTAACTCAGGCAATTATTAACTTAAGGTTAATAGGCTAATCTTCACAGAACAATGACTTTTCATCTCAATTGCACATGGTAATCACCTGGGAGAATTAAATCATCTGATACGTGGGCCCATCCCAGAGATTCAGCTTTAAATGACGCTTGAGCATCAATTTTTTTTTTTTTTTTTAATTACTCCAGGTGATTCTATCATGCAACCAAAGTTAAGAAACACTCATCTAGCTTTGGCTCACTCCTTTGGAAGGGATTATAGGCATCATATATTTGACTAGAAGCAGTGGGAAAATGGATACACTAGCAGGAAATTAAGAGGTCTTGCTCTCTACCTGAAAAAACAAGGCCATAGGAGAACTACTGAAAAGAAGGTCTGACAAATGCTTTGGAACTGTGTTGATACAAACATTCCAGTGGGCACTTCTACAATAGGAGCTGAATTTTAAAAGATTTTCACTGTTGCTTTATTTAATGTTTCCTTTGAAGCATATTTAAAAGAAGTAATTTCATCTTCTAAAATCATTGCTTTTATTCCTCTCCCATGAATTTAGCTTAATATATAATGTTACTCTTTTGTGTAACTCAATTGTTCTGAACTCCTTTTGTCTCTTATTGCTTTATCCTGTTTAAAGTGCTTTACATTGTTTGCTTAGTTTGTGATAATTTTAGCTAGTTTCTTAATTATTTACATTGTAATGAAAATCTCTTCATTACAAAAACATAATCTTATAAAACAGAAGGTAAATTTGCCTGTACAAGTGCAACCCCAAAGACAGCAGTGCCCTTTACACTCTAGATTACGTTCATGTCTAACTTTCTCATTTCCTTGAATGCATAAAATTCCTCCTGCCTTTAGGCTTTCTTATATGTTATTCTGTCTGTCTTAAGTAAAATTTCTCTCCTTAATTCTTCCTTCCCTTTCTGGTTTTAGCTAAAGCACTCCCCCCCCCCCCGAAAGTCTTCTAGATCTCTAGAATAGGAGTCTCCCTTCCACATGCAATTCTTGGTCCTCAACTAAAACCAAAAGGGAAGTATACATAAGTGGATTAGGCACCAACTAGTGGAAAAATCTGAATGAAAATAGTGTGTATGGAGACAGTCAGAGCAGTGGACTGTCAGCTAGTCTGATGGGACCAACAGCCTGAATATTTCCAAGTGGTGCTGGAACTTGAGAATTGACCTAAAGATCAGCTCTGGTGACCAAGGGCTGCAGGAACAACTGTGCTGGTGGCCTATGACTAGGAAGGAAAATATTAAGGAAGGAGGCAACTTGAGCTGTGGTCTATTGGCTGTCCAGAGGGTGCAGCCATTTTGGATATTTAAAGTAACCAAGGGCATAGCCATTTGAATGTTTACAAGCAGCTACCATTTTGGATATTTAAAGTGACCGAGGGAACAGCCATTTTGAATGTGTATAAGTGGCAGTCATTTTGGACATTTAAAGTGATCAAGGGCACGGCCATTTTGAATACAAGCAGTGGCCATTTTGGATTTTAAAATGACAGCATTCTCATTTGGATTCCAGAGATCTAAGAATAGGCTCTCTCTGCCAAGGACAGCTGGGACATATGGGCGGCTGACAACAGGAAAGGAGGCAGATGGTGAGTGTATAAGTGCTGCCAACTAGTGAACAGAGGTGCAAAGCACAGTACCCCGCTTATATAGATAACATACAAAGAAAACAAAAATTGTGGGCAAGTTATTCCAACATATAATCACCAATTAAATATTAAAAAAAAAAAAAAAAAAAAACCAACCTTGAATTGTGGGGGGTGGGCAGAGTTTCAACCAGGAACAGG
>NW_006922093.1:1599929-1601754 GCF_000298275.1 Orycteropus afer afer | reverse complement strand
CAGAAGCCATGAATGGACACACTTCAGGTTGCCAGCAAATACATGAAGAGATGCTCATGATCACTGGCCATCAGAGAGATGCAAATCAAAACAACGAGAGACCATCTCATCCCAGCACTGACGGCAAGGTTCAACGAGACAGAAAATAACAAATGCTGGTGGGGATGTGGAGTGTTTGGGACCCTCATACACTGCTAGAGGGACTGTGAAGTGACATAACCTTTGTGGAAAACAGTATAGCGATTCTGTAGAAAGCTGGAATTGGAGATATCATTTGACTCAGCAATCCCATTATGAGGTATATATCCTAGAGAGGTGAGAGCCAGGACAGGAACAGATATATGCACACCCATGTTCATTGCAGCACTGTTTGCAGTGGTAAGAGGATGGAGGCAATCTATGTGACCATCAACAGAGGAGTGGATGACCAAGCTGTGGTGCATACACACAATGGAGTGCTGTGCAGCACTGAGGAGTGATGCAGAGTCTGCAAAGCGCTGCACGGCATGGATGGACTTAGAGGACATTGTGCTGAGTGAAGTAAGTCAGTCACAGAAGGACAAATATAGTATTAGTTTGGAGGGAGGGTCAAGGAAAGGTTTATACATGAAGGGAAACTTTGTTGGTTGCTAGGAGTGGGAGAGGAGGGGAGAGAACATGGCAAAAAAAAATGCATTGACCTATGTCACTTTAGTTTTGGGTATTTCACTTTAGTTTTGTGTACATAATTTTATTTCAATAAAATGCATTTTTTTTAAAAAAAAGACTTGCAATAAAGTGAGTCACATGATTATTTTTTGGTTTCTCAGTGCATATACAAGTTATGTTTACAGTATACTATAGTCTATTAGTGTGCAATAGCACTATGAAAAGTTTGATATATGAGAATTATGAAACTGTGATACAGAGGCAAGAAGTGAGCACAGACTGTTGGAAAAAATAACACCAATAGACTTGCTCAACAGAGGTTTGCCATAAACCTTCTATATATATTTTAAAGTAAAATCTGTGAAATGCAATAATTATAAGTGTAATAAAACAATGTATACCTGTATATAGTGTTTATTTTCACTCGACAAAATATCATGGCCTTTCCAGCTGAGTACATATAGATCAACTTCAAATTTATAGAACTCCATTTTTTATTTATACTGTATTTAACAATTAGCTTCTTACTACTAGAAGTTATACTGTAACTAATATCCTTGTACATACACATTAGTTCACTTGTACACATATTCTTCAGAGTCTTTTCTGACAGATCTTCTCCAGGAAAGATTTTGTTTTCCAATTTAAACTGTCATTAATTCTTTGTTGCTTTTATCTTTTATCTTTTCATTTAATTGAATATAACATTATGATTTTTATTTATTTACTATTATAAAAGTTGTATCTATTTCTCTTAATCAATACATGTATTAACTGCTATAAATTCTGCTGTAATGACCAAAGTGATTCATTTCACAGAATTGTGAGACTTGAATAGTGCAAAATAGCAACCTGGGTCAAAATTAAAAATTGTAACTCACCTATGAAACTGATGAAGGATAAGTGAATGGTAGTTAGACCTTTCCTAAGGATTTACATAGCAAAAAATAACCTAATACAGTGAAAAACCTCAAAGGATCTAAGTTCTATGGTCATATGAAGGAGACAGTTTTGGGACCTGATGTGAAAAGGGAAAATAAAAAGGTAGATCAAACAGCATGTTTTTCATTTTGTTATTACAGTGCAGTTCAGTGCTACCTTTTAGAATTCTAGGAGCTCTGGTAGCATAGTGGCTAAGGCACTTGACTGCTAACCAGAAGGCTGGTGGTTCAAACCC
>NW_006922093.1:1597773-1598934 GCF_000298275.1 Orycteropus afer afer | reverse complement strand
GTTTCATTAAAAAAAAAAAAATCAAGAGCAACTACATAAAATCTCCACTATTAGTGATAACCTAGCATTTAATAATATAAATAGAAAATATACCCATAACTATTTATTCTAATTTGGTTGAGAATACAAAAGACCAAAAGAGACTGAGTTAGGCTGCAGCAAATACCATGAGAATTTGATAATTAGACAGAAGGTGAAAGAGATAAGGATCTTTCCCTAGAACCCACAGAGAGAAAACCTTTCCCAAGAGTTGATGCCCTGAATTCAGATGTCTTTTAGTCTCGTACTATGAGAAAATAAATTTCTGTTCTTTAAAGCTTATAATCTTTCTGTTACAGCAGCAGTAGGAAACTAACTTCATTTTCCTCATCTTTGTATATCCAGCACCCAAATCAGACCCAAGGATGGCTGCAGGAATGTCAGGCTACTTGTTGGACAGTAACCTGGAAGTCTGTGCTAGAAACAAAAAAGTAGGTCACATTGCACTAATTAATTTTTGCTAAGCTTAACTTTGAGAACATGTTTCAAGCTTATCAAAAGGTTTGTATCATTTTAAAATAACATTGCATATGAAATTGTCATACTCCTCATGTGTTTAATCTGTACCACCAGTTTATTCTGAGAATAACCAACTTTAATAAATACTAACTTAGCACATACTAATCTGAATCCCGAAAAACGCTTCCCTGACATATTCACACACACATCATTCTGTCTCTCTGTTCCTATCTCTCTCTCTCTCACCCCATCCCCAACACACAGTCCCAGTAATATCAAAGACTTAACCCACTTCATTTAGTCCTGTGTACTCTAAATACCCAGTGCTCTATTATCAATAAATCAAACTTGAAGAACATTTCAACTTGCTATAATTTTATACATTCTGACAACTGAAGGATACAGTAAGTCCTATAAGGCTATTATGAGCCAAAATTCCACAGTCCCTACCGCTTTCCCTCTCCTGAGAACATTAAGCTTAACTTCCATATTTGATTGACTCAATATTACTAGAACCAGGAATTGGGAAACAGGAATGTTCTCATTCACAGAAACAGGAATGTTCTCATTCACAGAATGCTTGGTTGAGCAAAACTCAGCACTGTGGGGCATGCCCAAGTACAAGAACCACCTGGGATATGTCTTGTTTTTCCTGGTCAGAAA
>NW_006922093.1:1582707-1596853 GCF_000298275.1 Orycteropus afer afer | reverse complement strand
GTTGATCAAATTGCAGAATGCCTCCTGTTTTGTAATCCTAACAGGCATTAGTGACATGGTATAAACTGCTGGCATTTACTGAGTACTTATCAGTGATACCAGTAAATCAAGGTGTCGTTTCATCAACACTTAGATTGAAAGCTCTACCTTGCTAACCCTGTGTCCCAGCCATTAGTAATGTATAATTGAAATCTTAATTCTCACTGACTTTCGGAGAGTCAAGCTCCTTCAGAAAACAATAATGCTATCTGACATACATGACCTTTTTGATTAAAATAATTTGTCACTTTTACAAAAGGCCCCTTCCATATCTCATTAGCAGCTTCACAGCCTCCGATCTTCATAAAAGACATTTATTTCAGGAGATGCCCAGAAAAATGTGTTTTCCTCTTAAAGGTGTTACTAGAATAATATTTATTTATATATCATTATTAGCAACATCAAAGGAAAACAACTGAATCAAGTTTTTGACAGAGAAATACGAGTAACACATTCATTTTTCCTATGCAAGTGATGCCGACTCTGAAGTTAGAAAAAATATCTGCATAAACCATTGCTCTTTCTTCTCTGATTGCCCAAGAATGTCTGTAAGTGTAAGCATGATGATCTCCAAAATAAGGCTCTCTGGCATTCATTAAATTTACAGCTGGAGAAAGGGCTCTAGATGAGACACAGGTAATTGGTAAGAAAATTAGTTTTACTGGTTAATTAGCATATTTTTATTTTTCTTAAATGAGCTATATGTCACAACTCTACTGTGGAGTTATAGCTCTCCTCTGAATAAAGAGAATTATTTGATTAAATATAATCCTTACATATACATCCTCATAAGCCTGAACTAGTTTTATTTCTTTTCAATTTTTAAATCACTAAAAGAGAACTGAGTATGTTCAATTAAAGTCAATTTAATGTTAATGCTAAAATACATTTATGAATGGCATATTAATATTCTAGGTCTACATTTCTTTTTTCACTGGCCAAAACTAGAAGTCACATCAAAATATTTCAGTGGATAAAGGGCAGTGAACATCACCTTTGTTCTTGCCACCCTCATCTGTTCCTTTAATTCCTTAGAAAAATAAATTTACTGGTAATGATAATGAAATGATAGCAAGGGGGAAATCCACAATTTTAAATATTTTAAATGTTTTGATTTTTAACTTTTCTTGTAGGAAGTTTTCTTTCTGAATTAATTGTAAATCAAGGTAAATCTAACCCATTAAAGTCAAGTTGATTCCAACTGATAGTGACTATCCAGAACAGAGTAGAAATGCCTCATAGGATTTTCTAGGCTGTAGTTGTTAGAAAGCAGACTGCCTCATCTTCCTGTTGAGGATCATCAGGGAGGATTTGAACCGACAATCTTTCAGTTAACAGCTTAGCACTTAACCACTGAACTAGCAGGGCTCCATAATATCAAGGTAGTACATCCTAATTGTTGGCCATTTGTGAATATATGGTATATAGACAAGTAACTTTTCCAAAAATTTTTCTGTAAAAGGACATATTTTCTTCATCCATAATTAAGTTATAGTGCTTTCAGAAAGGTCTCCTATATTGAGAATATCTTTTGGTTTTGGTATGATTCACTTTTACAATTTATTATCCACCTGTTGTTGTTGTTGTTATGTGCCGTCGAGTCGACCTGACTCAAACCGACTCCTCCGTGGGTTTCTGAGGTGGTATCACTACGGAAGTAGATTGCCCAAGCTTCCTTCAAAGGAGTGGCTGGTGGGTTTGAACCGCCAGCTTTCTAGTTACTAGTCAAGTGCCTTAGGCACTACGCTACCAGAGCTCCACTTGTTGTTATTATGTGCCATCAAGTTGGACCTGACTCATAGCGACCCCTCCTTGAGTTTCCGAGGCAGTATCACTATGGAAGTAGATTGCCCAATCTTCCTTCCGAGGAGTGGCTGGTGGGTTTGAGCTTTCAGCCTTCTGGTTAGCAGTCAAGTGCCTTAAGCACTATACTACCAGAGCTCCTCTTATCCACCTAGAAATAAGAAAATTCTATATATATCTTTTCATCTTCAGGTTGGAAAAAAAAAAAAAAAAGGAAACATAAATCAAGTGGTGTATTTCCTAAGCATTCCTATTACTTTTGAAATGTATTATTTCATTTCTCAAAACCCTGTTTATTTGCCACTTGTCACTACTCAGTATTGTGATTATTACAGGTTAAAACTAGAAAAGCTGATTAACTTTATAAAAAGAATAGCTAAGGATTAATTAAATATTTTCCCTGTTTCTTACAATGGGTTGTTGGCAAGATGATTAATAACATTATTCTCTCCTTCAATTTTCAAAGAGTTCCTCTATCTTCCTCTTAATAACCAAGTATACATTAAAATGAGAAAAAAAAAAAATGGATACTGGTCCAGACAATCAATTATTTAATGATAGATCTCTGAGAAGTCCTGGCAGTACGGTGGTTAGGCATTTAGCTACTAACCAAAAGGATGGCAGTTCAAACCCACCCGACACTCCACAGGAGAAAGCTATGGCAGCCTGCTTCTGTAAAGATTTACAAACTTGGAAACCCTATGGAGGCAGTTCAGCTCTGTTCCATAGGGTCACTGTTTTGGCTCTCTAGTGCTGATATAACAGACATACCACAAATGTATGGCTTTAACAAACGGGGATTTATTCTCTTACAGTTTAGAAAGCCAGAAGTCCGAGTTCAAAGTGTCACCTCTAGGGGCTGTGTTAAGGCCCCTCGACCTTGGACTTCTGCACCGCCTCTTGCTCCTGGCTCAATGGAGCTAGGGGTGTCTCTCAACTCAGGCAGCTTCTGGCTGCTGAGGCTGACAAACCCAAGGGCGACAAGTAAAATGGCACAGTCCCAAGACTATGAAGCAACACAGAAAAGTTTAAATCGAGAAACAGCCTCGACATCAGCAGACAACATAGCCGGCCATGGAAATGAAAATTTGGCCAAATGCAGGATTCAGATGTGCCAAAAAACTCAAGACCTTTCTCAAAGCATCGTATATACTGGAAGCAGACCACATCCTTAAGGCACCTACTCAGCTGCCACAGTAGATTGATTCTACCATGGAGTTGATGACCAGTTTCATCATGGGAAATAACTACATCCACTCAAAACCCAGCCACTCAAAACCAGGCCCAGCCAAGCTGATACATAACCTTAACTACCACAGTCACTATGAGTCAGAACCTACTCAACAGCAAAGGGGGAGGGGCAGCAAAAGTCAAGGACACTAACATTTCATTATCATAAGCATTCTGAGTTCATTAACTTCTCTTACCTTCTCCACTAAGCACTCTTTGTGAGGCAAACCAACATGTTAAGAAGTGCGTAAGCAATAAACTTAGTCTTCTCTAAGTTCCATTAGCATTCTGCTGTTGTTGTTGTTGTTGTTTGCCATCGAGTCGGCCCCGACTCATAGCGACCCCTCCTTGGGTTTCCGAGGCAGTATCACTACAGAAGTAGGATTGCCCAACCTTCCTTCCGAGGAGTGGCTGGTGGGTTTGAACCGCCAGTCTTCTGGTGAGCAGTCAAGTGCCTTAGGCACTATGCTACCAGAGCATTCTTCTAGAACTTAGAAAATATACGATATTGTCTACCATTGTATTACTTCTTTTTGGAGGATACTCACTGACTCTGTCCACCTCAGTTGCATAATTTTATCAGAGTCAGATTTTCTCTAGCAAGAACTGATTATTCTGAAAACAACATTCTTCAATTCAATGGCCAACCTTTTGCCTGCACAAGCAGAAAGTTCCCAAACGCATGCGACCATCTGTACTTATACCAGGCTGACATTTTGACATTGGGTCCTTTGTCCCATTATTCACAGAATCTGATGCTCATAAATATGCAGAATACAGCCTTCATTGAAAAATGCATTGCCTCTATGGTTAGATCTGAAAGAGGATGCTTGGAATGGTAATGTTAATTTTTATTTTAACTGATACAGTCATTTCTTCTTGAACACATATAGCTTTAATCCAAAGAAAAAGAAACACAGCAGGTGCTGCTAAAGCCTGCTGCTATCCTTACTTTAAAGTTTCATCAAAGGAAGACCTCATTTTTTTTCTTATCTTTAACAGAAACTGTTCTTTCTAGAATAAGTATTGTCTCACTAATTTTGAAGTTATAATGGCACATATAGCTGTACATGAAAACTTTATTTACTTAATATCATAACCTAACTTAATCAATTTCCTGTCTTTATTAGGATGTTCTTATTCTGGTCTAATAATATTTTGTATAGTTAAATGTTATACTTAGGTTTTCTATGGATAAGTGTTACAGATTCATGTTCATCATTTAAATGAAATCAATTCTATTTTCATCTTTCTTTCTTCTTATTGTCCAAAAGCTTCATCTCTTTGGCCATACTATCAAAACTTTTCATGGAATCATGGAAGAGATACAAATGGAATGAATGTAAGCACATTAGAAGATTCTCAACATAAATGTCATTAGGAAATTACAAATTAAACAATAGTGAGTTACTACTACATACCTAATGGAATGGCTAAAATCAAAGCACTAAGGACACCAAATGCTGGAAAGGATGTGGAGCAACCAGAACTCTCAAACATTGCTGATAGGAATGCAAATGTCAAAGCCATTTTGGGAGACAGTCTGGCAGTTTCTTACAAAGCTTAGCATAGGCTTACTATATGATTTAAGAATCACATTCTTAGGTATTTACCCAAATGAATTAAAAACTTGTATCTGTACAAAAACCTGCCCACGAATGCTATAAGCAGTTTACTGGAAGCAACCAAGACGTCTTTCAATAGCTAAATGAATGAACAAACTTTGGTACATCCATACAATGGAATAATATTCAGCAATAAAAAAGGAGCTATTAAGTCACACACACACAAAAAAAATGGAAGAACCTTAAATGCAAATTGCTAAGTGAAATAAACCAGTCTGTAAAAGGTACATACTGTAAGATTCCAATATATGACCTTTTTTAAAAAAGCAAAACTATAGGACAGTTAAAAAAAATCAGTGTTTGTTAGAAGTTCAGGGAGAAGTTGGAGAAGGATTAAAAAAATGGCACACAATACATTTTTAAGGCAGTGAAACTATTCCATATGATACTGTAATAGTGGATATAAGATAAGACATTATGTATTTGTCAAACTGTCCAACACAAGGAATAAATCCTCACCATTATGAGCTCAAACAGACAACAATTACTTTAAAACAAAGAGAAGACTATAAGGGGGCATGGAAACTAGATTAATGGAAATGAAACAACCAAAATGGAAATAATGAGAACGTTCATGCACTGTGAAGAATGTAACCAATGTCATTGAAAAAATTGTTTAGAAATTGTTGAATGAGAATGTGAATTGCTGCATAAACATTCACTAAAACTACAATAAAATATTTTAAAAAGAAAAGCAACTGTGAAAAAAGTGAACTGGACAAAAAAGGAACAAGCAAAATAAAACATGGTGTAATTGTGAGCACTGAAGGAATCAAAAAACAAAAACAGAGTGAAGCCTAATGTAAACTGTGGAATTTAATTAATGATAATGTATCAAATATTGGTCCATCTATTGTGGCAAATATACCACACTAATGCAAGATGTTAATAATAGGAGACACTGTCTGTTGGGAGGAGATAGGGAAGGGTATGAATAAGAATCTGTACTTTCTGTGGAACTCTTCTATAAAACAAAAAATAGCTCTTAAAAAAAAAAGTTTATTAAAAAAACGAAAAACAAAATTCTCATGGGATTTTTCTTTCCTAACCTGAGCTACTTTAGAATAACCCTTCTTCCTTTTTACATTTTATTCATTTACTTATTTTTTAGTGAAATTCTCTTTTCTAAAGACCTTTCCTATATTTTTTTAGACGTATGAATCTATACCCACCTTAAAGAACATGAGGGAAGTTCTGTCCTTTTGCAATTCTTCAAATACTGTCCTACAAAGAATATGACAGAATAACTATGTTCATAAACACTGTGGAAACAACTCAATAGGATTTAGTGAATAATAACTGTGAATTAAACTTATGAATAGATAGGACCCTAAGAAGCAAATTGCAATCCTGATATGGTAAAAAACACATTTGACTCCTGAATGTGAAGTCCGAGAATCTTCCATTAGAATCATTCACTGGTAACTGGAAGGTGTTGGCTGTAAATGGTTCAACGCCTTCCTTCTGCCACTGCATTTCTTTCCTCTTTTCTAGTTGTTGTTGTTGTTGTTATGTGCCGTTGAGTCGGACCCAACTCACAGCGACCCCTCCTCGGGTTTCTGAGGCAGTATCACTATGGAAGTAGATTGCCCCATCTGCCTTCTGAGGAGTGGCTGGTGAGTTTGAACCACCAGCCCTCTGGTTAGCAGTCAAATGCCTTAGGCACTATGCTACCAGAGCTCCCTCTTTCCTAGTATCAGCCCCTATTTCCTTCCCTCCTGAAGTTTACTCCAAACCTAGCCTGTCTCATTTTTTCAGGGATGTTTTATTTAAATTTCTGTCTCTAATCACCAAACAAGCAGATAGCATTTTTTCCATATGCTACTACAGAAAAAAAGTAACTTTGAAATTAGACTTGCAATTAGACTTGCATAGTTTCCAGCAGGAGGCATGTATTTAGAAGAGAAAAAAAGAAGAGCCCTCTTCCCAAATTATACTACAACAGAGAGAAGTTGCTTAGAGATGAAGCCAGAACTCTCCTGGCTCAGTATTTTATATGTTAGGTTTTTAAAAACAGACAACATTTGTTTTGGTATCCAGGGAACAAAGAAATTCTGACAGTAAATAAAAAAGTTACAAAATATATTAACTACTCATTTTGACAATAAGTTTTGGGTTTATTTGATTTGTTGTTGTTGTTATGTGCCATCAAATCAGACCCAACTCATAGCGACCCCTTCTTGGGTTTCCGAGGCAGTATCACTATGGAAGTATATTACCCCATCTTCCTTCTGAGGAATGGCTGGTGGGTTTGAACTGTCAGCCTTCTGGTTAGCAGTCAAGTGCCTTACGCATTACACTACCAGAGCTCCTTTTATTTAATTATATTAACTTTATAGTTACTATGGGAGCTCTGGTAGCATAGTGGCTAAGGCACTTGACTGATAACCAGAAGGCTGGCGGTTCAAACCCACCAGCCACTCCTCAGAAGGAAGGTTGGGCAATCCTACTTCCGTAGTGATACTGCCTCGGAAACCCAAGGAGGTGTCGCTATGAGTCAGGGCTGACTCGATGGCACATAACAACAACAACAACAACAATCTGCTTACCGTGTACCAGACTATTCTAAGCACTATACGTGGATTCTATCATTTATATCCACATCACAATAGCCATATCTATGAAAGGCCAAAATCCACAATCCTATGATCTGAATCAGGGCAGAAAAAAAGACCTATTCCTAGAAATACTAGAGTGATATAGCATGAATACAATACGTTTATGAAAATGTTTGTGGGTTACAACAGGGAGGAATATTATCTTGGTAAGAATGAAGTTGTGCTAGTATTAATGGGTAAAGGGGGTATCCTCCAGTTTAACATTGTACTTTCTTGTACCTGCAGAGTTCTTTCTGTATCACCCAGAGGCCCACAGTTCAATAATGCATTTTTTCCTTTCAATCATTCAACAATATCCATGTTCCAGATACTGGGTTAAGCGGCAGTATTCTCAGTTACTTTGATGCTAAACCTTATTTCCTGCTACCAGTTTTCACAGTAAATTAAGACCTTTTACATTTTGCAATTAACCTGCCACTATGCTATTTGTCACAAGAACCCCTTGAGTTCTGCGATGACCCAAAAACAAAGATATGCTAAAAATTAATGCTGATCATATTTGAATAATAATGTGTATTAGTTTAGTTATCCAGACCCTTCCAAAATACATTAACTTTTAAAGCCTTTCCCATTTTTCTAAAGCCTTTTAGGAAAATAGCTATATTGTTGTTGTTCTTGTTGTTGTTATGTGCTGTCGAGGTGGAACAGACTCATAGCGACCCCTCCTTGGGTTTCCGAGGCAGTATCACTACAGAAGTAGATTGCCCCATCTTCCTTCTGAGGAGTGGCTGGTGGGTTTGAACCGCCAGCGTTCTGGTTAGCAGTCAAGTGCCTTAGGCACTACTCTACCAGAGATCCCACAGCTATATTCAGCCATACTAATCTCCATACACTAGAGCAGAACTTTCAAATTGAAAACAGGTATGTAATTTGCCTAGGTACACATTAGATTTCAACAGTTTAGAAGGCAGGAAACAAGAAAAGAAAGATCTTAGAATATTCTCAACACCAACCAATGCTGCATATACAAACCATCTGCCAGAGTCAATTCCAACTCATGGCAACCTCAGGTATGTCAGAGTAGAACCACGCTCCAGGTTATCAATGGCTGCTTTTTTAGAAGTTAAAGACTTCTGAGAGCTTTCTTCCAGGGCACATCAGGGTAGATTCAAACCTCCAACATTCTGATTAGCAGTCAAGTGACTAACCATTGGCATCACCCAGGGATTCTGTTGCTGGTCCACTGGCTGCTTAATATAGATGTTATCAGGTAACCAGCTTTACCTAAAGGAGATATTTTTAACAGAGTACTTCTGGGAACATCAGCTTAAAATGTCTAATGTACAACAGATCACACACAGATTCCCACCCAAGCTAACACAGTGGGACTGAATAAAAAGCAGAGAATATGTCTAACTCAACTAGCCAGGATTACCTCATAGAAAAGCACTCTGTGTGCAAGAAAAAAGGGCAAAATTCAATGAGGCACATACAAACTCATATTAAAATATAAAAACCAAACCAAACTCACTACCATTGAGTCAATTCTGACTCATAGCAACTCTCTTGGGGTTTCTGAGGCTGTAAATCTTTACAGAAGCCAACTGCCTCATCTTCTTCCACGGAGCAGTTGATAAGCTGGAACTGACCTTTTGGTTAACAGCAAAATGCTTTAACCACTATGCCACCAGAGCACCTTAGCTTAAAATATAGGGCAATTAAAATAATTATTATGTAACTTATATAATTAAAATTATTGCTAACAAATGTCATGTGAAAAATATTTGACCTTTACATTTTTTTCTATGCCAAATATTGCCTTAACAGAGAAATCGAATCTACCTAAAACAGCATTACCTCTTTTGTCACCCTAACCCAAGCACTCTTTGTTGCTGTTACCCATTTCTTTATGGATTTATGACCATTCACATGTTGTTGTTGTTGTTGTTACGTGCCATTGAGTCAGCTATGACTCACAGTGACCCTATTTACAACAGAGCAAAACACTGCCCAGTCCTGCACCAACCTCACAATCCTTGCTGTGCTTGAGCCCATCATTGCAGTCACTCTGTCAGTCCACCTTGTTGAGGCTCTTCCCTTCTATGCAGGTCTTTTACTTTGACAAGCATGACATCTTTCTCCAGGGAATGGTTCCTTCTGACAACATGACCAAAGCAGGTGAGATGAAGTCTGGCCATTCTCATGTCCAAGAAGCATTCCGGCTGTACTTCCTCCAGGACAGATTTGTTCATTCTTCAGCAGTCCATGGCACTTTCAATATTCTTTGCCAACACCACAACTCAGAAGCATCAACTATCCTTTGGTCTTCCTTATTCACTGCCCAGCTTTCACACATGAATATGAGGCAACTGAAAATACTATGGCTTGGGTCAGGCATACCTTAATCTTCAAAGTGACATCTTTGCTCTTCAACACTTTAAAGAGGTCTTTTGCAGCAGATTTTCCCAGTGCAATACAGTGTCTGATTTCCTGATGACTGCTTCCATTTGTGTTGACTGTAGATCCAAGTAAAATTAAATCCATTAAAACTTCAATATTTTCTCAGTTATCATGATATTGCTTATTGGTCCAGTTGTGACGATTTTTGTTGTCTTTATGTTTAAGTGTAATTCATATTGAAGACTGTAGTCTTTGATCTTCATCAGTAAGTACTTCAAGTCATCTTCACTTTCAGCAAGGTTGTGTCATCCATGTATCGCGGGTTGTTAATGAGTATTACTTCAATCCTGATGCCACATTCTTCCTCATATAGTCCAGCTTCTCACATTATTTGCTCTGCATACAGACTGAATAAGTATGTGAAATGATACAACCCTGATGTATACCCTTCTTGATTTTTACACCATGCACTATCCCCAAGTCCTGTTTGAACCACAGCCTCTTGGTTTATGTGCAGGTTCCTCATGAACAGAATTAATTGTTCTGGAAATCTGATTCTTCACAATGTTATCCATAATCTGTTATGACCCACACAGTTAAATGCTCTTTGCATAATCAATAAAATACAGGTAGACATCATTCTGATATTCTTTCTTTTCAGTTAAGATCCATCAGACATGAGCAATGATATCTCTTGTTCCATATCTTCTTGTGAATCCAGCTTTATTTTCTGGAAGTTCTCTGTCAACATACTGCTGCAACCATTTCTGAATTACCTTCAACAAGATTTTACTTTCATGTGACATTATTGATTTTGTTCAATAATTTCCACATTCTGTTGGACCACCTTTTTTTTGAATGGGCACAAATATTTCCAGTCAGTTGACCAAGTTCCAAATTTCTTGGCATAAACAAGTAAGTACCACTAGCACTGCATCCATCTGTTGAAACATCTCAATGGGTAGTCAGTCAATTCCTGAGCCTTGTTTTTCACCAATGCCTCCAGTGAAGGCTTGACTTCTTCCTTCAATACCACTGGATCTTGATCATATGCTACCTCCTGAAATAGCTGGACATCCACCAATTCTTTTTGTTACAGTGACTCTGCATTCATCTTCTTTGGATGCTTCTTGCATTAGTCAATATTTTGCCAACAGAATCCTTCAATACTGCAACTAAACTATCAGCTTCATGAAAACAAGGACTTTTACCAATGCTAAAATAGCTTAAGGCATACTGTAGGTGTTCAATAAACACGAATCAAATAAACGAGTCATTTGGATAGTTGACAAAATATATTACCACAGCTTATTATTCAAACAGCAGAAAAATTTTTTAAGTACTATATTACCACAAAGTGACTGTTATTCTTAAAAAATTAATATTGTTAAAGAAAGGATATAAAAAGAAGTCTATTGCAGTATCTTCATCTCTCAAATGATAGAACTCAAATTGAAAGAGTTAAGTTTGATAAGTAAATCAAAGGGCAAAGGGGATTTTCCTGTCTGATTCTGGTTCTTCTTCATCATTCTTTATTGTTTCCTTAACTAAATCATGCATCAAGTCCTGGAATTTTATGGCAATTAGAGTCTCATTTTTAATTCCTTCATATGTATTTTTAGTGATATAACTAAATTTAAACTCATTTGCTTTTTTCATTAACAATAAAAAAGTATAACAGACTTTCATATATACACCAAAAATACATGTCTTTATGAAAGACATGGAACTGTGTAATTAAATTTAAGCCCCCTTGCTCCTCTCCCTGTTTCATCACCTTCTTCCTCCCCAAAAATGCAAGTTTAGAATGGATTTCATGTGTAGCTTCCAGTCAATGTTTTCATACTTTTGTATCTAAATATATCCATAAAAGTCAATATTGTTTTGTATTTTTAATTATGAGTAGGATAATATTGTATATCGAAAGGAAGGTTGGGCAATCTACTTCCGTAGTGATACTGCCTCAGAAACCTAAGGCTATGAGTCGGGTCCAACTCAACAGCACATCACAACACTAACAATATTGTATATATATGCTTTCTTGCCACTAAACTTTGTGCCTAAGGCACTTGACTGCTAACCAGAAGACTAGCAGTTCAAACCCACCAGCCACTCCTCAGAAGGAAGGTTAGGCAATCTACTTCCATAGTGATACCACCTCGGAATCCCAAGGAGGGGTTGCTATGAGTCGGGTCCGACTTGACAGCACATAACAACAATATTATGTATTTGATATGTGTAGTTTATGCATAATTTTTTCCATCCTATACCATACCAGTTGCCACCAAGTTGATTATAACACATGTATGTCAGAGTAGAACTGTGCTCCATAGGGTTTTCAGTCCCCATTCTTCCAAGTTGCCTCTGAGTGGACTCAAACTTCCAACCTTTCAGTTAGTAGTTGAGCACTTAACAATTTGGATCTTCCAGGAACTCCTTATTTCATCCTGTTGTTGTTGTTCAGTGTTGCCAAGTCAGCTCTGACTCACACCGACCCTGTATCACAAGAACAAAACACTGCTCAGTCTTGTGCCATCCTCACAATCTTTGCTATGCTTGAGCCCATTATTAAATCCATTGTGTCAATCTATCTCATTGGCAGTCTTCCGCTTTTTCATTGACCCTCTCTACTTTACCAACCATAATATCCCTCTCCAGGGACTGCTTCCTTCTGATAACATGACCAAAGTACACGACACAAAATCTGACGATTCTTGCTTCTAAGGAACATTCCAGTTGTACTTCTTCCAAGATAGATTTGTTTGTTCTTCTAGCAGTCCATGTTATTTTCAGTATTCCTCACCAGCACCACAATTCAAATGCATCAATTTTTTTGTGGCTTGGTTCAGGAGTGCCTTGCTCTTCAAAGTGAAATCTTTGCTCTTTACCACTTTAAAGAGGTCTTTTCCAGTAGATTTGCCCAATGCAATATGTCTTCAGATTTATTGACTGCTGCTTCCACAGACATTGATTGTGGATCCAAATAAAATGAAATCCCTGACAACTTCAATCTTTTCTCCATTTATCATGATGTTGTTTCCTGGTCCAGTTGTGAAAATTTTTGTTTTCTTTATGTTGACGTGTAAACCATAAGAAGGCTCTAGTCTTCGATCTTCATCAGTAAGTGCTTCAGGTCGTCTTCATTTTCAGCAAGCAAGGTTGTGTTATCTGCATACCACAGGTTGTTAATAAGTTTTCCTTTGATCCTGATGCCATGTTCTTCTTCAGATAGTCCAGCTTCTCAGATTATTTGCTCAGGATACAGACTGAATAAGTATGGTGAAAGGATATAACCACAACACACACCTCTCCTGATTTTAAACCATGCAGTATCCTCTTGTTCAGTTTGAAAGGCAGTCTCTTGGTCTATGTATGTGTTACTCATGAGCACAATTGGCATTCTGGAATTCCTATTCATCACAATGTCATCCATAATTTATTATGAACTATAGAGCTGAATGACTTTGTATAGTTAATAAAATACAGGTAAATATCTTTCTGGTATTCTTTGCTTGTAGTCAAGATCCATCTTGACTGAATGTCATACTAGAATGTAATTTTTCTTTTCTTTTCATATATCTCTCTTTAGGTTAATGTCTTTCTTCAGTTTACTTACTTTGGCCAATTATTTGTATCTAACTGTCTGTTTTTTTCTGAGGCTGAAAATGCTAGTTGGTTAATCTAAAATCCATTACAAATCCCCTTTTCTTTTTCTTCCCTCCACTACATAGGATGAGGAACCTAAATCCTCTCTTTTCCTAAACTCCCTTTCATGTGGAGGAAGCCATGTGCTACTCAGCTACTCAGCTCAGTACTGGCAGTTATCTGCAGAATGTATTCTACAAAAGATTTTCCTTCCTGATAGACAGGATAAAGGTATTTGTGGGACCCTTTATTCTTCATTACCTTTTCAAATGTGGACATGATATATGGAGCTGTGGCACAGGCATCTTGAGACTATGTGGGGAAAACCAACATACTACAGAAATGCTGGTCTTGACATTAATGAGCTGGTGAAACAATACCATCATTTATGAGATCCAGTCTTGGTGAGAAAAAATCAACTTCTACCATTAGTCAATTTTAACTCTGATGCTTAAAAGATTGCTAATCCATACCTATTTCTTCATATTTACATCTATTTCCATTCTATTACCTTTTTCCTCCTTTCCATAAATAACTTTAACTCCACCCCTCCCCTCCCTATAAAAATATATGCTCTACTTGGACTTCTAGTAAGATGGAGGAATAGGCAGAGAAGCGACACAGACTGTCTTCAACAAAGAGAAGAAAAACCAATTCACAGAGATGCAGAAGATAATCCTGGAGCCCTGAGCTTTGAAAGGAACTATACAGAAGTGGATTAGGCACCAACTAGTGAAAAAACCTGAATGAAAACAGTGAGTACAGAGATGGTCAGAGCTGCAGACTGTCAACTACTCTAATGGGACCAACAGCCTGAATAGTTTCAAGTGGTTTTGGGAGGTAAGA
>NW_006922093.1:1576595-1577487 GCF_000298275.1 Orycteropus afer afer | reverse complement strand
CAGAAACCATGCAAGTGAGAAGACAATGGAATGGTATATATAAAACACTGAAAGAGAACAACTTCCAACCAAGAATTATGTACCCAGCAAAACTGTCCCTCAAATATGATGGTGAAATTAG
Source organism: Orycteropus afer afer (assembly GCF_000298275.1). Taxonomy (NCBI): domain Eukaryota; kingdom Metazoa; phylum Chordata; class Mammalia; order Tubulidentata; family Orycteropodidae; genus Orycteropus; species Orycteropus afer. Next base: position 1,577,366 of record NW_006922093.1, on the reverse strand, counting down.
GATATTTCCAGATAAGCAGAAATTAAGGGAAATGTTAAAACCAGACCAACCTTAAAAGAGATGCTAAAAGAAGCCCTCTGGACAGAGAAGTAACAACAGCTAACAACAACTGACCATTAACACACATGATGATATATAATCCAGAAACCAACCCAGCTATGGAAGTATCTAAAGTAAGATTGTAAACAGGGAACCAGAGACATCAATTGACAAATGAGGACAACTACAAACCAAAAAGACAGGAAAAACTGAGTCATTACAGTACTTCAAGATGGTAGGGAAGTCAAGACAACTACAAGATAGAGTGGACCGTTTTAAACTTGGAAGAAAACCATAAATCACAAGGTAACCACAAAGAAATACGATAAACCTTCACATCAAAATTAAAAAGAGGACCAGCATAAATATTCAGCAAATACTAAAACAATAGCAACGAAGGAAGTGATAACACAATTCATAAACAAATTGAGCTCAGCATAGAAAATTATATGGAACAAAGAAATCGACACCACGAGAAAGCACATAACTAAAATGACAGCAACAAATTCATATTTGCCAATAATTACCTATCTGGCAATGGACTTATCTCTAAGATTTATAGTGGAAGAGTGGATGACCAAACTATGCTACATACACATAACAGAATGTTATTATGCAGCACTAAAGAATAATGTAGAGTCTGCGAAACACTGCATGATATGGATGATCTTGGAGAACAATATGCTGAGTGAAATAAGTCAATCACAGAAAGACAAATATAGTATTAGCTCA
>NW_006922093.1:1569597-1576415 GCF_000298275.1 Orycteropus afer afer | reverse complement strand
TATATATGCTCTACTTCACATCATTTCATAACATAATTAGCAAAATCCCCACCATGCCCATGCATAGAACTATAAGGTAACGGGGAGAAGGAGGGTTGCTATCTTTCTAATAGAGTAGTCATGGAGCCTCATTGAAAAGTAAGCAAAATATGAAAACTGATAACGTCTAAAGCTATAACTTATTTTTTCAGAAGATATTAAGATAAAGTTAAAATTATTTGGTAATGTTAGGCCTCAACCTCCAGGTGAAGGAGATCCATTGTTTATTCAAATCACATTTATTCAGGCACTATTAATTCTGAGACAAAGAGCCAGGAGGGAAGGAGGGAACTTACAGATGAGAATAAATGGAACTCTCCTTATAGAGTTCACAGCCCAGGTCAGAGACAGCCAGAGAACACTGCAAGGTGATAAACACTTAACAGATTAATGTAAAAGGTGCAATGACTTTGAGGAGACTGAAGGCTCATCTGCCTGAGTTAATCATCAGAGTCTTCTCTGCAGATATAGCCCTTGAATAGACACTCGATGATCAGAAATTTGCTAGAAAGACAAGGGTATTTAGACAAAAGAACAACAGCATGAACAAAGATAAGAAGCACTCATGCAGGTTTAAGCAATGGTTGAAGTTCATTTTGAATGCAGCCTCAGCAGAAGCCATAGTGTGGCAGAAGATGTAGGCTGGCCAGTGGACAAGGTCACAGCTTGTGGGAAGTTAGGATTCAATCATATATATATAAATTTATTCAGAGACAGAGGCACATTTTAATTTCTGCTGTACTTAACACAGCTTTTACAGTGTGAATCATTCAATTTTCCAATTGTCTTACTCAACCTCAGATCATCTGGACAAATGTAGGTAATAGTGCCCCTGGTTCCCATTTGAGATACATGAATATTGGGAGGACAGAAGCCAAAAAAGTCCCTATCCTTTACTCTTTGCCCTCACATTACAAGGGTTCTATTTCCTATTTAAAATCCTCAGCTTCTTTTCTCTGCTCCCCTCTCGCCACACAGTGATTATATTTGAAAACAAAAGGTTGGGGGAGAATTCCAACAGGTGTAATTAATGTCAAGTGCTTCAGCAAGTGGCAGTGCTTTCCTGCTGCCTTCTCCACCTGCTGCCTTCCACGGCTGCCTTCTTAATTCCGTGTCCATCTGTTGAAAATGAGCATCCAGAATTCATCATTTTACACCCTGAGCGGTGCCTGAACTCTCGTCTCTTCCCCTTAAGTGAGCCTTCTGAGCACCACTTTATGGCACAATTAGTTAAGTGTTGCAATACCACAGAGATCAAGCACACGGGTTCCATGTAGCACCTTCAATATCTCAAGGTAGTTTGCTCCTATTCAGAGAGTTACAGAGATAAAGAAAGAATCCCAGTCCTATAATTTGCTTGTAAGTATAAAGTATGTACCAGGAACTAATATTTTCTTCTCTTGCTTCATCCCCACTCCCAAGCTAAAAGTGATGTCTGTATGCACCAGCTCCTTACCTATCAACACAGTTAGGTTCCAAAGACAAGGCCATTAGGTGAAAATTGTCATTATGCAAAAATGAAGGATTTTTTTCCCTATTTTCAGACCATCCCTTTGTCAGGTTTTATTTATTTATTTTTTTAATTTAGAAAACATGATCACAGAAATAACAGCTAAGTAGGAGCTCTGGTGGCAAAGAGATTAAAGCATTCGGCTGCTAACCAAAAGGTCAGTGGTTCAAACTCACCATCTGATCAATGGGAGAAAGATGAGGCAGTTTGCTTCTGTTAAGATTTACGGCCTCGGAAACTCTATGGGGCAGTTCTATTCTATTCTAAAAGGTTGCTATGAGTCAGAATTGACTCGATGACAGTAGGTTTAGTTTATTTTTAGTTTAAGACTGACTGATGTGCACAGCACTGTGGTGAGTCCGGTGATGGATTATTACTCTGTGGAGAATGAGGCTTGGAGGAGACAAAGCTAGATAAAGCCAGGCGGTGTTACGGGAGGGTTTACGGCTTAACCACTTCACCTTCATCCTCTGCTGGGTCAGCGCTTCCCTCACTAAGCCACCTCCAAGGCTCCCACCCCTGCAAGCTCTGAATTCACGATTCTGGAGCCTGCTCTGCTCTCTGGGTCAAGTGAGTCAACAAGGCTCAGGGCTTGCTGCGATGGTGCTGGGAGCTTGGCTGTACACTCAGCCCCAGTAAGGCAGAGGCTTCAGGCCCAGTTCAGCTCACTCTGGCACACCATTAAACTTGCCTGCATTTCTTCCAAATACCCTCTCTGATACCTCTTCTTTCCTCCCTTCCCATCCCACAGTAATTTTGAGCTACAGGGCTTTAAGGCCATGTAGGAGCTGGAAACCCACAACAGATACTCTCTTAGTGCTATTAGTGCTGCCTGCCTGTCTGCCTGGAGGCCATGGCCACACAGAAGGCTGGCCCAGCCTGGCAGCTGTACATGGTAGCTGGCAGGAGGGAGAGAAGGGCATGGGCAGCATGAACCAGCTTCCCAGATACCACCCAGAGATCCTCCACAAAAGTTGGGATGCTCCACAGCCACTGCTGCCATACCCTCTGCTTGTTAATGTGCAAAATAGTTGGATAGCAGGTTGTTTATTATTGCCATAAATGTGAAACACTGGATAATGAGATAGTCAATAAGTGGGAAGCAGGGGTATATATATATAAACAGAAACACGCATGTATATACATATATGGTTTGTGGTCGACTATTTATCGGTTTGAACCACCCAGCAGCAACATGGAAGCAGGGCCAGGTGATGGGTTTCAGAAGAGAAAAACCTACTGACCAGTTCTACACTGTAGCATATGGGCTCACTAGGAGTCAGAACCTACTCAACAGAAATGCATTTGGTTTGGCTTTTGGTGACATGTACATATATACAAAAGAGTCCTAGTGACACATTGGTTAAGGCACTTGACTGGCACTTGAAAAGGCACTGGTTCGAACTTACCAGCCACTTGGACAAGGATGTGGCAGTCTACTTCTGTAAAGATTATGGGGCAGTTCCAGTTTGTCCTATATGATTACTATGAGTTGGAATCAACAGAAATGGGTTTGGTTTTTGGTATATATATATGCATGTATGTGCTTGTATAAGTATACAAACACACATATACAGATATATACATTTTTTTTTTCTTTTACAAAATGTTGCATTGTGTTTAACACCAAATAATGATACACTGGCCACATTAAACGTCCTTTCTCTATCCATAACTTCAGGAGGGAGTGAAAGGCCACAAGGAAAAGTCTCCTACTACCATTTCCAACCAAGTATACTTCAAATATAAATAAGGACATGAATAGTCGAAATTACTGATAGGAAAAAATAACAACAACAAAGTAGAGAGTGAGTAAAAAGAGGAAAAGATTTCTGTTTCTCTAGGGAAAAAATGGTTTTTATCTCAGAACTTAGTACATAACCAGCTGGCTTCTCAGTGATTTCAGCTAGATACCATAAAGAAAAGAATCTAGGAAACTAATTATAGTCATAACTGATAATAAGTTGATGTGTTTTATCCCTGAGGAGTGTTTGTAATTTCAAACCTTGGAGTTACAGCGACTTCAAACATAGACCTACACACCGCAGAAACGTATTTCTGATGGGGGAGTTTGAGCTAATAGAACAGGTACATAAGGCAGTTATTTCAGGGAATCTGAGGCAGGTGCCTCACTGCTCCTTAAAACATGTAATAAAGGTATTGCCTATTCCAGATACACTTAAGAGAAGCCCTGTGTTTACCTCTAGCTGGAAGAATTCCCATTGGGACTCAGTTAAAAAAAATGTAAATACAGATTCTCTTGTATTGATCATTCCTGAAACTTCCAAGGACTTTGGTTTTTCAGTTTGTTTTTTGCTTTTTGTTGTCTTTAGAACTCAGAGGGATTGTTATAATATTTATGTAAACTAGGCTTTTAGCATTTTAATAGTTAAAGCATAAAATAATCTTATTTTAGATTCAAAATGCCTTGAGTGGTAGAACCAAGTCCATGTAGCTCCTGAGGGGTTTATAATGCCCAGCACTTGACACATAATCAAGAAAACCAAACTCACTGCCATCAAATCAATTCCAACTCACAGCGATCCCCTTTGGGTTTCTGAGGCAGTATATCTTTACAGAAGTAGATTGCCCAGTCTTCCTTCCATGGAATGGCTGATGAGTTTGAACCACCAACCTTCTGATTAGCAGTCAAATGTCTTAAGCACTACTCTGCCAGAGCTCCTCTGACACATACTAGGTGCTCAATAAATATCTGTCAGTGAAATGCCTTGTATGGTAGGCATTAATACCTACATTTTAAAGACAATAATCCTGAACCTCAGAATTTTTATATGACTCACTCAAATATGTTTGGTGTTTTTGCTACACCAGCAAATGAACTGTGGTTTTGTGTTTCTTTGACACGTTCTATTCTTACACTTCATCCTAAGAAAATCCACCATCTATAAACTCTCCTGCTTAGAGAGCTCAGTCAGTACCAGCTTCAATCTGATTAAAAAATGACTGAGCACAAATTCTATCCCAGAGCTACCTACTAGTGGATTATAAAGATAATCCCTTACCCAAATGAAGCCTACAATATAGTAAAATTCTATGAAAAAGTACCTTGGCAGTAAAGCAAATCACAATGTTCAATAATTGTCAATTTACTGATACATGTGGACTAGGTTTTTCCTTGAACTAGTGGGGGAAGAATGTGGTTACACTTAAAGGTCTTTTCTGGAAAGGACTCAGTAAATGTAAAGGGGGGAGGGTAAGACTAGGGAAAGGATGGCAAGTAATTCAATTTCAGAAAATGAGAAGGCAAAGGGAATGTCTCTGTATTCCCAGGTTCTCCAAGCCAGAGTTCCCTGGCATAGGCTCACAAACAGGACACTAACCCAAGAGTAGACTCCTCAAATTGCTCCAACTATCCAGGAAGTTCCAGACAACTACAGGACCCAGAATTATCCCCACTGATATTTCCGCTTTTATGGGCCCTGACCACCAGGTGGCACAAAACCATAGCCAAGGTCAGAAAAAGTGGTTTTAGTTGTCAGTCCCTGGGAACTACATACCAGCTAGCTACACAGGCTAATTTACAATTAATTTATTATTTTCCCAATAATGTGCACTAATAATTAAGCATTTAAAGATCTCTGGTGGCATAGTGCCTAAGGTATTTGACTGCAAACCAGAAGGTTGGTGGTTCAAACCCACCAGCCATTCCACAAAAGGAAGACCCAGCAATCTACTTCCGTAAACATTTACCACCTCGAAAACCCAATGGGGGTTGCTATGAGTCAGAATCAACTCAATGACAGTGAGTTTGAATTAAACATTATAGCATTTATGAATTTTTTGAGCCCCTCTTGATTTCACTGGGTTTTACTGTATATCAATATATGAGACAGAATTTAAGAAAAGGTGCAGTTAAGAGAGGCCAAAACAAGCTATATGTGAATTCAAAGGCTGAAGAGTTCACATCTGATTGAAAAAAAAGAAATAAATCATGGACAAGGCATTTGGAATATGCCCTGAAAGCTAGATAGGATTCTGATAGAGATGAGACAATACTGCAAGTACAGGCAACAGAATGAACAAAAGCACCCAGATGACTATTGCGAGGGGTTTAGGAAATTAAGCAATATTCTAGTTTGGCTAGATCACAGGGTATCAGTAGGAGAATGAGGTAAATGGGGTTTTAAAGGAATAAATGCAGATCACAGAGAATGGAATGCTCTGGTAGGGCTGGGTGCAGGGGAGCAGGGCAAGCACGCTACCAGGGTATTCAGATCATTGCTTGAAGTCCACGCTCAAGACCCAGACATTCTGCATAAAAGGAAGATTGGTAGCAGAAAACATGGACTTAGTAACAAGAATAACAGTAAAATTTAGGGGAGAATAAAATGGTTATCTGGGCAATAAGTTTCCTCAAGGACTCAACTTTAGACAAAATGATGGGAAACTAGTGCCAAGTGTAAAAGTGAAAATATAAGCAAAAGCAACAAAATAAATACAAATGCCTAGTTAATGGGCCAAGGAAACATGTTTGATTTGATGCTGCTAGGTACACAACAACAGGTAAGAAATGAATGCAGAGCTCATTTGATTTTCAATGGGGACTGTCCTCATTTCAGGGCAGGAGTGGAGCTGAGCTTCAGGATGTGGGATAAGAACTAGATAGATCCTGGATGGATGTGGGTACAGGGAAGTGGTCAGTTTACCTTCCAAACCATTGACGTTTTCTCTCTTAACAATTATTCTTAAAACCCTTATTCATCTCTGGAACTCTTCTTTCCGCTCTAAGCATTTTGTAATAAAATAAGGGAATGGAGATAAAATACAGATGTGACAGCTGATGTCTGTATAGCATAGTACTTTCAGGCAAAGTTTTTCTCTATGTGAGCACTAATGACCAGGATTTACATTAAAGCCATCAGAGGTCATTTAAGTCTTACAAAACAACCTGAAGTTGCTGATACTAGAAACTGATACTAATTAAATCTAATGAAAGCAGAGGAGTTTCAGGAAAAGGCAACAAAACAGATCAAGGGTTGAGTGGACAGCTGTATAAGAAGGATAGAATGCTGGCTTACTCACTAAATTCTAGACTACTGGAACAAAGAAGATAAAAACTGCAGGCAGAGATGATTTTGAAATAAATAAAAGAAAATACAATTGATGTACGTGTTTTCTACTTCACACCACAATGCGTTCCTGGAAATCACAACATAAAACAGCTTGTATTCTCCCCTAGGAGTAATTTTGTAATTGGATGTTGTGTTCCTGAGCAAGGATTCGTATTCCAATAAATCACAGATATGAT
>NW_006922093.1:1533341-1569265 GCF_000298275.1 Orycteropus afer afer | reverse complement strand
CTGGATATCTGCTTTTTTTGTTGTTCATAAATACGTTGAAATGCATATGATGTTTACTATGTGTTAGGTTTCTTCTAAGAATTTTATAAGTAGTAACTTATTTAATCCTCATAATAATCTTGTGCTATTAGTGCAATTAATATGCTCATTTTATAACTGAGAAATGTGACGCATTGAAAGGTTAAGTAACTCTCCTAAGATTGTACAAATATTAAAGGGCATAATCAAGATTCAATCACTTGATTCAAACCACTACACTATGCCACCTCTCTGACCAGTGGCTTATTATAAAAAAACTTTCCTGAAACAAAAGAAAGCATTCCAATGACATTAAAGGAGGGATCATTTTTTTCAAAAAGTTACTTCAACTTTTCTCATGAGGGTTTGATGGGAAGATTTACCTTTAAGTCTATATTTTACCTTTTACCCCTTTCACTCCAAATACATTTAAACTTGCCTGCAAGATAAAAGTGGATCACAAAAAAGCAGTCTAAAGAGTACGTCTAGTGGGCCTGCTGAGTGTCCTGTGAAAGTCCTCAGAGCTAACAGGCTGGAGCTCCAATCTGCTACTAAGCTCCACAGCTTCTTAACCACCAGCCAGATCATCATTTGTTTTCCTCATGTACAACATCTTCCTGAAGGAAACAAGGATCACCCACCACTATAAGCTTCAACCAGCAAGAATAAAATCACCATGAGCTGATCCATGTTAGGAAAAGTGAAATTCACTTGATCAGCCAGCAAGGAAGGAGGGGAGGTGGGGGATAAAGAAATGCACAATCTTAGAGTTACTCTAAGAGACAGTAGAAACTGAAAATATGAATAGGGTTACAGAGAAACTGGAGAATAGCTCTTTAAGGGAAGGGTGATGGTTAATTATGTATGTTAACTTGGCTAAAATATGGTGCCTAGTTGTTTAGCCAAATACTAGTCTAGTTGCTGTTATGAAGTAGTTACCTGTGATTAAATAAGTTGGCCTTATGTGAAGCAAATAATTTTTCATAGCACGGATGGTCCTCAACCCATCAGCTGAAAGTCCTTAGATCAAAAAGGGAGTTTCTCGTAGGGTGTGTTCTGCATCCAGAATATAAATAGATATTTTGGCAGAACTCTCATTTCACTCTTCCCTCATTTAATCTATGCATTTTGGGACTCATTGCCATAGGAGTCTCCAGCCTGTCCCCTGAAGTACAAGTTTTAGACTTGCTGTTGTTGTTGTTATGTGCCGTCGAGTCGGACCCGACTCATAGTGACTCATCCGTGGGTTTCCGAGGCAGTATCACTACAGTAGTATATTGCCCAACCTTCCTTCCCACAATCATATAAGCGAATCCCATGAAGTAAATCAATCTCTTTCTACACACCCCCACTCCCCATCAGTAGTTCTGTTTCTCTAAAGAATCTAAGACAAAGGCTTAAGGTGGTGGAAACACATCTGACTTTAAAATGAAGACAGCCAAATGTATCCTCCCCATATTCCTTAATAACTCAAGCAGTGACTTCTCTTCAGATACTAATTACAGACGACAGTGATGATTGTTAGGATCCCATATGAAATATGCCAAAAGGAAAATGTTTCAAAATGCTGAAATGAAAAATCAAGTATTCTTCCAGAGTAAACAGCAAGATGCTGGGTTTGATTGGTGTGACGCTATTTTATTTTCCAGTTTTCTTGGGACGCATTGTAAAATAGTTAGATTGCCTATAGAAATAATTAATCTTCAGTGTTTTTGTTTTAATACCCATTATAAAAAAAAGACAGAGTAACAATATAAACATCTAAGCTATTTGATGAAGAGATTTAATGGTTTTCTTTTTTTGATTATCTTTTCCTGTCTCACTAAAGTATTAATTTCAATAGAGCTCCTCTTAGAATAGGTCGATTATATTATAAAATTATATTTTAATCTCTGATTATAGATTCTGAAATTAAAACTTAAAACTTTAATCACCAAGAAATTTTAGTAATGTTGTTACAGGTGGTGTCCTTAAATCACATTTTGGAAATTAAATATATATATAGGAACTCTGATAGCTTAGTGCCTTAAGGCACCTGACTGCTAACCAGAAGGCTGGTAGTTCAAACCCACCAGCCACTCCTTGGAAGGAAGGTTGGGCAATCTACTTCTGTAGGGATAATGCCTCGGAAACCCAAGGAGGGGTTGCTATGAGTCGGGTCCGACTTGATGGCACATAACAACAACATTACATGTATATATACATATCATGTATACACACACATATCAGGTATCATAGCTTTGTGATTGAATGCTAGCAATTATATTAGCATAAATAAAATACAATAATGTATATTAACTAAATCTCTAACAAATGTTAAATTTATAATTAAGAGGAAAAAGACTTACTCTTAATTTAAGTAACAATTTCATTTATTCACAAATAAACACATGCATAATAATTATGTATAACCTTCTTTTTGTAGGAGAACTACTTAAACGCTCCATTTTAGTAGAATAATTGTCCTCAATTCATCCATGTCAGAAAAAAAGTGAAAAATTTATAGTCTAGGTATGTCCAGGAAGAGGAAAAGGCTTTCCTTTTCTGTTTGTTTTCTGTGTAATAGCTCATACTCTAAAACACCTTTTCTCTGAGGTATAATAAAATAAAAAAGACTATGACTCTTTTAATATGCTCTTCCCATTTTCTTCTATATAATTTTAAACAGACAATAAATATAATCATCCTTTCATCAAGGTCAGTCCTATTGTTTCTATATTTCCCATCTATTTAAAATTAAATCATACCCTATCTTTATGTCCTTTATTTCTTTTTATGTCTCTATAGAACAGATGTTATTATTTCAATTTTAAAGACTGCTTTCAGACTTTAGAATAAGTTAGCCTGCTGGTGAAACTAGTGTTCAAGGGTTTGAATATACAATGAAATCTGGTCATTAATTTAATGGAAATGCTTAAGAACCAGTTTTCTCTTGAACATCTGATCTTGCAGAAAATTCATTTCAGAATTGTTGAAACAGCATTTTCAAGTTCATTCTCTTGTGTATACATACAAAAAACATATGTACAAGTATGTATGTATGTGTATGTGTAGAAAGGCTCAGAAGGAGGAGGAAGGGAAGGAGAAGTAATATGTGCAAACAATGGACTAAGGATAGCTTGAAATCTTATTCACTTTGCTTGATATTTGGACAGTTATAATACTAGACCCTATGAAGTATTATTTAGTATATTATATACTAAATAATACTTCATAGGGTCTAGTATTATTTATCATCCATTTCAGGAGGTGTCATATGATCAAGAACCAATGGCACAGAAGGAAGAAGTTGCACTGAAGGAATTGGTGAACAACAAGGCTCTGGGAATTGACAGAATACCATTGAGATGTTTCAACAAACTGATGCCACACTGGAGACACTCACTTGGCTATGCCAAGAGATTTCGAAGACAACTACCTGGCTAACTGACTGGAAGAGATCTATATTTGTATCTATTCCAAAAAAAGGTGATCCCACCGAATGTGTAAATTATCAAACAATATCACTGATATCACCCCCAAGTAAAATCTTACTGAAGATATTAAAAAATGGTTGCAGCAGTATATTGTCCAGAAATGCAAAGTGGATTCAGAAGGGGAAGTGGGACGAGGGAGATCATAGCTGATGTCAGATGGATCTTGGCTCAAAGCAAAGAATACCAGAAAGATATTTACTTGTGTTTTATTGACTATGCAAAGTCATTCAGTTGTATGAATCATAACAAATTTTGGATAACACTGAGAAGAATGAGAATTCCAGAACACTTAATTATACTCATGAGGACCCTGTACATAGACCAGGAGGCTGTTGTTCACACAGAACAAGGGGACATTGCATGGTTTAAAATCAGGAATGGAGGGCATCAGGTCTGTATACTTTCACCATATTTACTCAATCTGTAGCTGAACAAATGATCCGAGAAGCTGGACAATAAGAAGAAGAGCATGGCATCAGGATTGGAGGAAAATTCATTAACAACCTGCAATATGCAAACACACAACTTTGCTGCTCAAAGTGAGGATGACTTGGAGCACTTACTGATGAAGATTATACACTATAGTCTGCAATATGGATTACACCTCAACATAAAGAAAACAAAAATCCTCACAACTGGACCAATCAGTAGCATCACAATAAATGGAGAAAAGATTGAAGTTTTCAAAGACTTTATATTACTTGTTTCTATAATCAACACCAATGGAAGCAGCAGTCAAGATATCAAAAGACATATTGCATTGGGCAAATATGTTGCAAAAGACCTCTTTCAAGTGCTGAAGAGCAAAGATCTCTCCTTGAAGACAAAGATGCACCTGACCCAAGCCATAGTATTTTCAATCGCTTCATATACATGTGAGAACTGGACACGAATAAGGAAGACTGAAGAAGAGTTGATGCTTTTGAGTTGTGGTGTTGGAGAAAAATCCTGAAAGTGCTATGGACTACTAAAAGAACTAACAGGTCTGTCCTGGAAGAAGTGCAGCCAGAATGCTCCTTGGCAGTGAGAATGCCCAGACTTCGTCTCACTTACTCTGGTCATGTTTTCAGAAGGGACCATTCTCTGGAGAAGGATGTCATGCTTGGTAAAGTGGAGGGTCAACAAAAGAGGCGAAGGCCCTCCACAAGATGGGTTGACATGGTGGCTGCAGCGACAGGCTCAAGTATAGTAGGGAATCGTGAGGCTGGCACAGGACCAGGCAGTATTTTGTTCTGCTGTACATAAGGTCGCTAGGAGTTGGAGACAATTCGATGGTACACAACAACAAATGACATATTATTTGGTAATTCAATTGCACATGTTCAACAGTAACATTTATCAACTCAATATTATAAAAAGTTAAAGGAAGTGAACAGATTTATTTCTGAGATGTCAAAAAAAAAGCACCTTATTCTATCATCATTAGAAGTAACAGATAATACTATTCCACAAATGGTAGCAGTGGTCATTTTTGGTTCAGGCCATCATCTCTCCAATGCAACCCAAGTCATAAAAATAAAACAGTTTTCAGAGTCACCTAATATGAATATTCTGGCAAGTAAACACAGGCCAAGAGCTGATATAATAAGAATGCTATTAGAGATTTGTGTTTGCATAGGCCACCAGACACAGAATGTTTAGAAAAGGGAGTTGACTAGAACAGAAACTGCATTACGCTGAAAAATCTCAATAATAATATGCTGGCAATTGTGCTTTGATTGTTCACATTAGTTCTAAAGTGTTTTTCTAGCCCATGAGCACGTGAGCTTTAAACAAGCTTGATTACAGCCACAAAAGTATTTAATGAATCAGGAATAACAGTAGTATATGACAAAAAAGGCTTTATGCAGTTTTAAGACTTATTTTGTTGTTGGTGTAGTTGGAGAAAATGGGACACAGGAGGAAACTCAGTGCATTTATGGTACTATTTTTTCCCCTTGCTTTGTCTTCTCTACTAGAATGTCATTTCAGATTTACAGTCACCAACCTACATTTCCAATCACTAAGAGTCACAGCTACAACTGTAAGCTAGAGAACTGTACAAGGGGAAAGACATACACATCTCCTGCTTTACCCCTGCAACAGCATGCCTCTTTTATATCAGTGTAGTGGTTTGCAAAAGATACTCTAGCCAAGTAATGACATCCACCACTGTTTTTTCTCCTTTTTCTCATTTTTGAAATATGAATTAAAGTTGAAGGCAAATTTCTTTGACTTCAAGCGACCTTGACATTATTGCCTATGTTGTTAATTTCTATGAGGAACAAACAAGAGCTATTGTAACCACTCCTCCCCCACCATTTATCAGAGTACATCGTTAGGGTTCTCATTCATCCAGGGAGAGTGTATGGGTGGTGTTTATACAGATAGAGGGTGTGACACCAAGAGTGGGCATATTACCATGGGAAAACTATCACCTAGAAAGGCTAGAGTCCTGGTCCTACCTAATAAATATAAATGGTTAAATGTCTGTGGCCCAGGTTTAGGAAACAGCAGAGGATATATGAAGGGATGGGGTTGAGGAGGAGGAAAACTATTTCAAAGGCCACCTTAGTTGCAATCATGTAAAGACCTCACTGCAGGATGGTTCAAAGTGATGTACACTGAGAGAGGGCTTCTGTCTCTCTTCTTCAGATCTAGATGGGTTCTTTGCAGAAGTAATTCCCCAGATGATGCCTACCAGGTGATCATCTGTTGTTGAGGATTTCAGCGAGTGGAAATAGAGAAAATCTGGGGAGCAGTGGACCCTCCACAAGGCAAGTGACAGAAGTATGGGCTTGCTGAGCACATAGGTTATGGTCAGATGGGGGCAGGATCCACCATATGGGGATGGATTCCCTTTAAGATTCAATCAGAGACTCCAAAATAATGACCATAAGCTAATTGTAACTCACAGATATGTTCACACCACCTAGCGTTGGCTTGCAATTTTTTCAATTGAAGTATATACCAATACTGAAGAACAGAATTTTTATGTAAAATATTAATTACCAGATTCATTGGAAATCTTACAATGCTACAAGCCCACAGGGCAACAATCACCTAGGGTTTGCACTCGTTGCCTTTTTAGAAAGTCACATGCTCTCAGTGTCTACATTGCCCACAATTCCATACGGTGAATTATGTCTTATCTGTCTGTACCTATAATATAAAAAGTAAAAGGGGAAAGACAGATCAAGGGAGGTAAGTCCTTGATAACATTCCCTAGCAACAAAACACATTTGAATTCTGAGCTAGAAAATGAGTTAAGTATTTTCAGTTCAATTATTTCTGTTCTATGGGTGACACTAACAGGTTAAAGAAACACAAAACCTGATTTGAATTGGAGAATCCACTTCTTCATTTAGAAATGAGTATGAATCTACCCTCTGGCAATCACAATAGAAACTTTAGGAGGATCTCGTTCAAGTACATTAAGAAAACAATTATTTTTACCATGACCGCTTTCCCAAAATAAGCTTGTAAAGTGAGAACAGTTATCAAGATTAAATCTGTGTTTCTCATTTGTTCACCTTTTGTCCCCAGGTACCTGAAGGGCTCCTGGCAATGCAGTCTGGCCATATTCAAGACACTGTGGGCCTCTGACTCAGTGACCTCTGAATCCACTGTACGTTAATAGGGCAAACCACTCAACGACTCCACAATATTGAAAAGGACATTCATAGACACAAGTTCATTTGGTAGGCCACAGATGACTCGGCACCTACAGCACTGGTGTGTTACATGGCTCTAAACAGGAGAATGTCATCCTTTAAGTGTCTAATTCTTCTGCTAATACGTACTTGGCAAAATTTGATTCATTTCTAGATCCACAGCCCTACTGCATAGAGAAATTCCTTCTCTAAACTTTCTTTCTTCAATCATCTCCTCTCAGTCCCTATCACCAAACACTAAACTCATACTGACAACCTAAGAAAAATTTTAAACTACCTAGGAATGAAAAGACTGGAGGAATACAAAGAGTTACTTCACAAAAAACAATTGGTCAACATTTACTATTTCAAGAGGCAGCATATGGTCAAGAACTGATGTTAGTGAAGGGAGAAGTTCAAGCTTCACTGCAGGCATTGGTGAAAAACAAGGCTCCAGAAACTGATGGATACCAATGTAGATGTTTCAACAAATGGATGTAACACTAGAAGCACTCATTGGTCTATACTAATAAAGCTGGAAGGTATACCTGGCCAACTAACTGGAAGAAATCCGTATGTGTGCCCATGCCAAAGAAAGGTGATCCAACAGAATGCAGAAATTATTGAACAATATTATTTATAAGACATGCAAGCAAAATTTTACTGAATAAAATTCTAAAACAGTTGCAGCAATACATAAACAGAGAATAGCTAGAAATTTAAGCTGTATTCAGAAAAGGGTGTGGAATAAGGGATATCACTGCTATTGTCAGATAGAGCTTGGCTAAAAGCAGGGAATATCAGATGGATGTTTGCCTGTGTTGTATTGACTCTGCAAAGGCATTTGACTTTAGATCATAACAAATTATGGATAATACTGCAAAGAATTGGCATTCCATAACACTTGATTGTGTTCATGGGGAATGTGTGCACAGACCAAGAGGCAGTCAGTCGTTCAAACAGAATAAGGAAATACTGCATGGCTTAAAATCAGGAAGGGTGTGTATCAGGGCTGTACCCTTTCATCATAGTTATTGCATCTATATCCTGAGCAAATAATCCAAGAAGCTGGGCTGAGGGAAGAATGCAGCATCAGAATTTGAGGAAGACTCATTAACAACCTGCACATGTGATATGCAGATGACATAACCTTGTTTGCTGCTAAAGGAGCAGGGAGGCCACATCGTCTGACCTCCTCTAACCCCACAAGAGGAAGACAGAATCACTATCAGTAGGCTAAGGCCTATCTCTGCGAGGATAAACATACCACCTCCCTCCAGCCCTTGCACCAACCATGACACCAACTGTTCCTCCTGCAGCACCTACCACCTCTCTGCTGGGTTCAATAATTCACTGCAGAGGCCAGACAGAACTCATAGATTATGGGGTTTATTAGGGAAGCAACAGGCTACAGTTCAAGTTCAGGAACACTCTCAGTCTCTCTCAGCCCACTGTCTCTCAGCTTACAGTCTCTCTCAGTCTCTCTCCATGTGTGTGTCTCTTGATGTCTCTCTCAGCAGTGCTTTTCTCTCAAGGTCTTCCTCACCAGTGCATGTCTCTTGTGTTTCTCTCAGCAATGCATGTCTCTCATGTCTCTCAGCCAGCAGTTAGGGATTCCATCTTCTGCCTCCAGAAGGGCTCCTTCTAAGTGACCACTAACCAATCCCAACATCAGAATTCTATACACCTGAGAGAGAGCGAACTTTCCAGAAAATTACTTTGTGCTGCTCTCAACAGAAATACACCAAGTGGATAACTTTAACAATCAGGAGCTACTCAGTTGCTCACAGCAAATTCTACCATGAGTTTACAAAGACTTATGGCTAGAAGAGCCACACTATGTAATTTACTACACCGCACTTGCTAAAAGTGAAGATGACTTGAAGCACTTACTGATGAAGATCAAAGACTATAGCCTCCACTGTGGATTATACCTCAACATAAAGAAAACAAAAATTCTCACAACTGGAACAATAAGCAACATCAGGGATTTCATTTTACTTAGATCCACAGTCAACAACCATGGAAGCCACCATCAAGAAATTAGATGATGTATTTCACTGGGAAAATCTGTTGCAAAAGACCTGTTTAACGTGTTAAGAAGCAAAGATGACACTTTGAAGATGAAGGTGCATCTGACCCAAGCCATAGGATTTTCAATCACTTCATATGCAAATGAAAGCTGGACAATGAATAAGGAAGACTGCAGAAGAATCGCATTTGACTTATGGTGTTGGAGGAGAATATTGAGTATACCATGGGCTACCAGAAGAACAGACAAATCTATCATGAATGAAGTATAGCCAGAATGCTCCTTAGAAGCTACGAATGATGAGACTCCATCTCTCATACTTTGGTCAGGTTGCCTGGAGGAACCAGTTCCTGGAGAAGGATATCATGTTTGGCAAAGCAGAGGGTCAGTAAAAAAAAAGGGAAAACCTTCAATGAGGGGGCTTGGTACAATGGCTACAAAAAATGGGCTCAAGCATAGCAAAGATTGTGAGGATGGCACAGGACTGGGCAGCGTTCATTCTGTTGTACGTAAGGTCACTATGAATCAGAAAGGACTAGATGATACCTAACAACAGGAATGAAAGAGTCACTAACATTGGCCTCAGACAAAATGCCTCAATGATGTAAGCTACACATGTATTTTTGAGTGTTGGTGGAGTATTTTAAGAGCCACTTTTCTATGGGCTGATAATATGTTGTGATTCCACAATCAAATCTGACCTAAGCTCTCTGTGTTCAAGAAAAAAAAAAAAAAGATTTCAAACAGCCACCTGACAATAGAATCATAGTCATCTTTAGCCGAATTCATTTTTATATTTTCAGGAGTAACCCAGAGAAAGAGTAGTTTGATCTTTTGAGTGAAACACTAATAAATGTCATATCAGATCTGAAATGTAGACTTTACTTTCTCCCAATTCAACTTATAACTTGGAATATGGGCTACTCCCAGGAAATTCTGAGAATTCGATGGGTCAGAATTGAAATGAAGATGCAGCGGGGAGGAGATAAATTGCCCAGTTTGAACCCACCAGTCTTCTAGAATAAACACTGTTACTTGATAAATAAGAAATGGATGCTGGTTTCCCTTCCTGTGATCCTCCCTCCTGTTGCCCCTCCCTTTCTTCTATCCAAGCCAAACATCCAAGCATATTTTAAGAATGCATACAGCATTTTACATGTAGGTATAAAGATTATCAATTAAATAACGTTTTTAAATATAAATGTTGAAATTTAGCCTGACAGTAATTTTAAAGGGTTAACACAATTACACAGTTGATTTTTTTTTTTTTTGCACTTTAATCACTACCTTTTACATAGCTGTTGCAATAATGAAGTTTTGAAATAATGAATAGTGTTTTATACAGCATGCCCTAAATTTTTAAGTTTTGAGTTATCAGGCATTCAGGTTGAACAAGAAACAGAGTTTAGTGTAAGAATCAAATGAAATACACTCATAATATCCATAATCATTATTCTGTGGGATGAAAATTAGCCACAATTGATAAAGTTCTCATTAATTACTATCATCAGTTTGACATCTACATATAGCCTCACTAAGTTTTTGGCTTTTCATTTTTTCAGTAACTCCTTGAGAGTCAACAGTATTCTCTTCTACACTGTAATCACAAATGTGTGAGACAATAAGTTAATGCTTGCTTTACAATGCAGACTGAACGAATAGTAGTAGTATGTTTGATCAGCTCTTATCTCTCTGACATCCTCCTTTTTCCTTCCCTCTCTACCTCTCTCTCTCTACTTCTAGGTCCATTTCTGTCTCTCTCCTTGCCACCTTCTGCAATTTTTCTCCCTTGGCAGATCCCTCAGGTCACAAGTACTGAATCAGGCTTCCCTCAAATCACTGTTTTCTCTTCTGCCCCCAGGTTCTTTCACTGGAGAAGTTTTTAAACACAATTTCCAGATTACTGTCCTCCAGTTGTTGTTCAGCTCCTGGATATCAAAGGATCTAAAAGCTTAGAATGAAGGAAAGAAAAGGCACAAGGCAGCATGACACACCCCTCTCCAGAGAGAAATAAATAAGCCAGAAAGCATGTTCACAGAACCTCAACTCAGGATCTGGAAGTTTCTACAGCTTTGGTGGCTCAAAAATATGGGGAAAGGAAATGGATGGGAATGGACAAAGGTCTCTAATAGTTTTAACATTTGATAGCTGTGGTCTTGGACTGTGACTAAATGAAGTACACAATTCCAAATATCTGATCTTCAGTCCTTAACAGTACATTTTGAAAACTTTCTGAAACAAAGGATCTAAATAATAGTCTGGTGATATACAGAGAAAGCAAGGAGAAAAGTAAATAATATGTAATAGTATTTGGGAGTAATGAACACAATTTAATTGTATACAAATATGAAATTTGAAATGCCATCATTCCTTTCCCAAATTTATTTTCATATATCCTGTGTTATCACAGAAAATAAGAAAACACATGCCCAATTTAAGCTAATCAGAGTCTATGTCATGCCAAGTAATGTCCAAATACTGTGTAAACCTTTAAATTATTGCCTATGACGTGTTTCCTAGTTCAGAGCTCTCAGAATGTGAAGGCTCAGAATAACTGCACTATGCTGCTACTTCCTTTTTTCACATCAATCAGGCTACTGACCCCTGAAGACACTGTGGTCCAGGACAAGGTACCACCCAAAGCTTGAGACTCTATTCATCCTGTTCTTGAATGCAGGAAGTCAAGCTTTAAAGAACCAAACATATACAGCTTAGGGAAGTCTCCAGTAGGAAAGGCATGCCTTCCTTGCTATAAGAACTACAGTCTCCAAGATTGACACTTCAACAATCATTTCCCAGGAGAGAGGAACATCCAACCCATTTATATTCCCACCATTCCCTGATGTCTCTGTTCATGGAACAATGCTCCACCTTGGCAACTGGCCTCAATGTGGCAAAAACCAACCCCTCCCTTTGATGCCCTGAGCACCAGTGAGACTGAATTGAAGTTTTATGGTTTACAAGGACCAAGGAGGGAAAAAAAAAATGGAACTCAACACAGAGATTTCTAGGAATTTATAATTTGGCTTACAAAATTCAGACAGTTTAATCTATCAGAGCTTGGTTGTTCTGTAGAGCTAGGAGCGATTTAGGAGGTTTGCCCTCAGTTCTACTTGTTTCCACTTGTACAAAACAATCAATGATAAAATCATTTGATATAAAGTGATATACTTGAGTTTTTAAAGGTCTATTATCTGAAAGTGGTAAAAATACTTCAAACTCCTTAAGAGAATCATAATACAAAATTTCTATGGCAATAACTTCATTAACAGAGTGAGAATTTTGAAGCTCCATATAAAATTTGATTAAAGAATTAAAATGTGTATTTCATTTCAAGCATATCAACTATAGCATACATACTAGAACATAATATTACAAAGATAATACATTTTAATAATATATTCTACAGTCAATATTTAGAAGGAAAAATATAGCCAACAAATAAAATTTGAAGGAAAATTACTGATCTATGCCACTAAAATTGGAAGCATTAATTTTTAAAATCATTATTTAAAAATAGAGGTATTTTTAATTCAAAAAGAAATACTTTATTTTTCTCTACTCACCAGTTAAATTCTTCATTAACCTACTACAATATAATGACATTGTTGTACAGGTGATAACCCTTCCTTTTTATTATGAAAATAAGACTATAAAGGTGGTTCCAGATTTTGGGAAAAAAAGGTTACTAACTATTCTCAAGCACCATAATGAAAATTGAATGAAGTTGGTATTAACATAAGAAAAATCTGTAGTTTTTTTAAAAAATGATAAGGCATCAGAAACAGATGTCACCATGAATTAGACCCTAACAACTTTAAGAATGAAACTGTGCTGAAGACTCAGTAATCCACAGTGGATTTCCTTATGACTCGCCCAGCAGGAATCAGAGTCAAATATGGTAAATATGGTTTAATCTCACTTGAATTGTATCTGATTAAAAGTTTCAACTTGAAACAACTGATGGATTGTCTCATAAAGTTAATTCTTATACAGAAATGGCAACAAAGCTTACTTTCTGAAACACAAGAGAAGAAGGGAGAAAACCTCATACATTCAAACAGGATGTGCCAAGCGATGGTGGCAATGGCACAGCTGCCAAGATGACTTCAGAGTTACAGTCAGATTCAGGGGGATTTCAGGGACTCAAGTCATGATTACGGAGCATCATAGATGCCTAACAGAGAGGTGGCAAAGAGGGGCATTAAGTTTGGGCTTCATCTACTTAAGGAACCTCAGATTTAGACTATTATTATTATATAATAATAATTATTATTATATAATATTATATTATTATTATTATTTTAGTTATACATTCAGTCAGAGATACACTGAAACAACTGCATGAAGGAGTTGCTGATCTCCTTAAAATGATTTCTCAAAAATGCTTTAGGCAGTGTGCCACCAGAGCTTATATATATACATATAGACACATACATCCATGCATAGACAGACAGATAGATAGAGAGATATACCTTGGAGTTCTGGTGGCACAGTGGCTAAGCCATTTGACTAACCAGAAGGTCAGAGGTTCAAACTTACCAGCTGCTCCATAGAGGGAAGACGGAGCAATCTATTTCTGTAAAGATTACTGCCTCAGAAACCCTATGGTGGTCGCTGTGAGTTGGAACCAACTTGAAGGCAGTGAGTTTGGTATATACACAGGATCTGGTGGAATGGCATTTGGCTCTAATCAGAAGGTCAGTGGTTCAAACCCACCAGCTGCTCCACAGGATGATGATGAGGCAATCTACTTCCCTAAAGATTTATGGCCTTGGAAACCCACTAGGGGTCACTATGAGTTGGAATCCACTCAATGGCAGTGGGCTTCATGTATATATGTAATACTCAAATGTGCCTGTGGTTTGACAGTTTCTAAAACACATTATCCATAAGTATCAGGGTTGCAGAAAATAAAGTGAACCCCAACAGAGTGAAACAAAATAAAATCCAAATCAAGAACTTGAGGATTATAATCTTGACTTTAAGGAATTCAGTGAAATAATTTTGTAGACAAGATAGAGTAAATAATTGATGCACTGTATGTGTATGAACAAATCTAAATGATTGTGTCATAGTTTCTCTTCATCAAAAACTGAATTATCCTATTAAACAAGGGACTACTTTCCCAGGTTTCATGTTTTTCCTTACCGAAGTATTTGTGACTGAGTGGAGTGAGACAGGTTTATATTTCTTAATGGGCATCAGTAAGAATAGGATTTGGAAAAGGTGACAATTATGGGAATAATACTAGTTCCAAGAAGGGCTAGTTAGCAGAGCTCTACCACCACAAAGAATCAAGTATGAACATTCTCTTGAAGTAGATGAGGAACGAGGGATCAACACATGCTACATGAGGTGGGGATAGGGTGCCAAAAGACAGATCTGAGACTCAAGGGCAGCTAAAACCTGGGCTTGAGGCAGGGGTACAAGGTCTAAACTATTCATTCGGGATTAAAGTAAGTATCTCATAATCTTTGTAATCTAAACCACAGATTCTACCATCTGGAGAATGATTTAATTCTATATCCTACCAGGGTGTGGATGAAGTGGTGACAAGACTAGTGATTCACTGATTGCATCAGAAACTTGTAAAGTTATTTAAAAAATGTGTGTGTGGGGTGGGGCAGAAATCAAACCAGGGTAAGAAAAAATATGGAAAAAGAACAAGCCAATACTTGTGTGTGTGTATGTGTGTGTGTGCGTGCTTCAGGACAAGCAAACTTTTAAAGACACTGAGTAGTCTCATAGGACTACAGAGCAAACTTCAAAGAATCCCATTGGAATCAATTAGTGCCTACAAATATTTGTCTAAGAAGTCACTCAAAGATATTTGACAGGTAAATACTTACACTCAATGAGGGCCAATATCACAGCCCTGTGAACAGAAAGTCTGTGTTTGTTTTTGTTTTTCAAAAGGCTCTTACAATGTCATTAAGCATGTGATAAGTGAATGAAAAGGGTACTAGTGATAAAAAGTATTTCGACCCCATAAAGCATCTCCAAATTGCTCTTGTAGCTAATTATTTTGGCTGAATACCTGGAACAACAGAATAACCAAATGAAGCTCGGTGTACATTACAATCTAATTTTCAGTGGAGTTAACTATTAAAGTCATATTGATTATTTTCACAGGAAAAGTAATACTTATAGTGTACCTACTCTTAATTCAGATACTTCATATTTCCATTTTACAAATTAGAAAACTGAGGCTGGATTCAGAAGCAGAATCAAGAAATTGACCTTGAATCTACCTACCCCAAAACATGTTCACTCTCCTGAACAATCACCTCCAGGGAAATACCCGTATTCTTAAAGATGATTTGAGTACATCTTTACATTGATGGTAGTCAGTTTGTTATATATGTATTTTCCCAAAAGGACTTAAATAATAATGCAAACCACAGGAAAAAATCTCCATAAACACTAAGTTAATATTTAAGGTAAAAACAAGCTGTATAGACCTATCCCAATTCAGAAGTATTTGAGGAATGAATAATAGGCATATTTAATAGTATATAAACACCTTAGGAAGATCTGGCTGTATTGTACATGCTTACTAATTATAGCTCAGAGACAATCATAGGTTCTTTTATAAACCTAGTGGCTGCCAACCTATTATAATAATATTCCTTTCCAACTACCTCTGATTGAAATGTATAATTATTAAAACTATCAAAGTCAATGCATTTGAGTTAAAGCAAACCACATTGTAAATTTTATGGCCCTAAGTTTTGTAATGCACATGGGATAGACTAACATATGAGAAATGGGCTGCTTTAAGAAGGGATAAAAACCAGTTTATAACATAGCAGCTAAAACCTAACAAAGGTTTAGTAAGAGTACTTGACTCGATCATTGTATAAATAAGCACTCCTACAGGAATGAATTCAGTTGTGGTTACAATGAAGTCTTAAATAAAAAGCTAGGGCTTTAGAACAGGTACCAACTGTTTTAAAGCTACTGAGAGAGTTTATTACTTTAAATGTGACTCACAGAACAATATTTAAGAAGCCAGTCTTCTCCCACAATGACAAATTACATCTCAAAATCACCTGTGCAGTCATCACATCCTAGAGCTATACAAGACCCTGAGCTGTCCTTCAGCTTGGGCCAACAAAAATATCAGCAATAAGTATGCTTGCTTCCCACCTGCAGCATAGTCTAACTGAAGGTAAATAAGGCATTCATGCAAGAAATTAACACATGGCAGAAAATAATACTGAGCTCCAGGGTAAAATTCAGTCTTGAGTCATATTAAAAATCAAAGAGTATAATTTAGAATATGAAATCCCAAAACAGTATCTCATTAGTATAATTCAGAACATTACTCTAGGAATAATTATTTTTTAAAAAAATACATTATTTTAATTTTTCCATGCTCTTAAGCAAATCATTCACCTCTAGAATTGTCTGCAGCAGGAGAACGCTATCATTGGTTTTTATTTAGCTATTAAATCTCATTCGTATCATGTCTTACTCTATTAATATTAGTCATTACTTTACTTATTCCTAAGCCTCTGATTTAAAAGGTAAATGAACATTCTGTTCCATTATGTTTTTCATTTCATTTTCATAAAAAGGGACAATAATTACACAAGTGTTTATCAGTATTAGATTTCAGACTGTAATTGTATGAAACCACTGGGGCAACTCTTCTACGGTCTCATCAGCCATATCTAAAAAAAAAAAAAAAATGTCTACTATTCTATCTACACATAAAATAATGATGTTGGCAAAAGTCAACCAGCTATTTCACAGTGCTACAGCTTGTGCTTCTGATGCTTTGTGGTTGGTTTCCTGAAGCCAAAGAAAAGGATCTGCAAAAGGCTTAGACAAAGAAGTGGCACACAGCAACGTTCCATGAGTGCATGCCTAAAATATGACAGGAAAGGTACCACAGATTAATTGGTACCACAGATACAAAGGACAATCCACAATGGAATTTCTTATCATTCCTTCTCTGTCTGGACTCCTTTCTGAACTCTGAAGCAGAGCAAGAAATGCCTGGAGATGTTGTCCCCAGAAGCTATGCATGTGTCATCGTTCTCTACGGCTGCTATAACAGAAACACCAGAAGTGAATGGCTTTAAGTCTGAGTGCACAGCTGGCTCCAGAACACCTAGAACACTCTCTTTCTATCCCTCTTGTTCCCAAGAGGATCCCAGCTCAGGGACCCTGGGCCCAAAGGAGTCTGCTCTACTCCTTGCTCCTCTTTCTTTGGTGGTACTGCTCCCTTCTCTCCCCCTTTAACTCTTATAGGATAAAAGGTGTTGCAGATTACACCCCGGGGAAACTCCCCTTACATTGGATCAGGGTGGTGATGAGATTGAGGGTGTTGCAACCCACCCTTAAACTTAATTAGTTCACACCTTATTGGCTTATCACATCAGATCACATCATGGGGTATTGTTACATATCTGACACATTATATCATTGCATCGTGCTCCAGCCAAGTTGATTCAAAATTTGGGGGGCACAATTCAATCCATGACATTCTACCCTTCGACCCAAAAATTCATGTCCTTGCCACATGCAAAACACTTTCACCCCCATCATATCATACCAAAACTCTTAAATCAACTACAAGTCCAAAATCCATCCTGGGGCAAAATTCCTCGTCTGTGAATCTAGGAAACAAATTACCTGCTTCGAAAGTATAATGGTGGAATAGGCTCAAGGCAGACAATTCCATTACAAATGGGAGAAATCTGAGAGGAAGAAGGGATAAGAGCATCAAACAAGTAAAAAAAAAAAAAAAAAACCAGCAAAACAATTTACGTTAGCTCTCAAGGCTTAAAAATAATCTTCTATTCTATTCTTTGAGACCACCTAGACAATAGCCCTGCCCTCCAGACTCTAGTGTTGGCCATGCTCTCTGGATTCTAGGTGGAGGACCCTTAACCTTAGGCTTCAGCTCTACCTTCCAGACTCACTAGAACAGCAACCTGCTCCCCTGGCTTTGGGTGACCCACTTCTTCTAGTCTATGTGAATGGTGACCTCACCTCACCCCCTTGATCTGATAGGCACCATTTTTCTGCCCCTTGGTCATGGTAGCCTTCCCCCCTCAGTTTTGGGCAGCAGATATGGTCCCATCCCACTGGCACTCATGTATGGCAACCCCACACTCCAGAACCAAGTTGCTGAACTCTTTGAAACCTAGGAGGTTGTATTGGTTGCACGCTTTGGAACCCCAGTGGCCATGGTAGGACCACTGCTACTTTGAGACTGAGGAGGCTCTGATTTCTATCTTCCTTGTCTCTTAAGCTTCTGCTCTGTTTCCTTGGTTGCGTGAAGAGGCCATCCTACCCTCTGTCCTGTTCCAGCAAGTATTACAAATCTCTTCAATGCTACCAATTAATGCCAAAAGGCAACCCACAGGCAATTTCCTGCCAAAAGGTTCTCAGCTCTCATGATCCATGGGCAAGGAAGGCTGCCACTCCATCTCATACTGGTATCTGGGTTCTCATGACTCTGCTGCTGCCATTTCTCTGTCATCTCTGGAGATACAACTCTCCACACTTCCTTCTGAGGCAACACTGGAATTGCATTTTACGTCCATAATTCCACCAACAGTCTTTTCAATGCAATCTAAGCCTTCATTATTAGGCATCTTAAAACTCTTCTGGCCTCTACTCAATACAAAATTCCAAAACTGCTTCCACATTTTAGGTAGCTGTAATAGCAGAACCCTATTCCTGGTACCAAATTCTGTCTTAGCTCTCTAGTGCTGCCATAACAGAAATACCACAAGTAGATTGCTTTAACAAACAGGAATTTATTCTCTTACAGTTTAGGAGGCTAGACGTCTGATTACACAGTGCATACTCCAGGGGAAACCCTTCTCTCTGTGTATCTCTTGTTTCTAGGAGGATTCCAATGCAGGGATCCTGGGTCCAAAGGATGCACTCTGCTCCTGGAGAGTAGTAGGTTGGTGGTAGTAGGTTCCATTTCTCTGCTTCCTTCTCTCTGTCTCTTATCTCGTGTAAGATAAAAGGTGTTCCAGGCCACAACCCTGGGAACCTTCCCTTAGATCTGGTCTGTGAAGGGAACAAGGGTGTTGTAACCCACCCTTAATATCAATCCTTTCATACCTTATCAGCTTATCACATCACATCACATCATATCATGGTTATCATTACATATGTGGCACATAACATCATTACATCACGATCCAGCCAAGTTGACACAAATTTTTGGAGAATACAATTCAATCCATGACAACATGTAAGAGGAGGTATAGCAAATAATATTAGCATTCTTCTCAGTCCAGTTAATGTCTCTGTACTGACATTTATAATGACATTTATTTCTGAAATGCATTCCTAAAAACTATGCATTTGTTTATAAATATGGTCCATGTAGTACATGGTTTACATGTACATCTCTCCACTCTAAATGTAATTGCATAATTCCAACTAGTAGGGGGTAGCCTGGCAGACTATCCTGTAACTATTGGCCAATAAGCACCAGACTGCAAATGTTCTCAGCCAGTAAGTACTCTACAATTTAGATCTGCATCAAACGTTTTCTTCAGTGTTTGTTTCTCTCTCTTTTGTCTCTCTTTCTACCTCTTATGTTGTATTATAATAAGTAGGATGGGCCTATCAGTTTGCACAACAATAGGCTGAACCTGCTACCAAAAGAAACAAAAGAAACACGTAACACTGGATGTCAGAATGGCTGAGTTAAGATGGCCTCAGGTAATTTCCAGGAAATGACTGAGGAAGGGTAAAGACCATCAGAAAGTTCTGTAGTGATGGGTACCTTCTGACATTATGAAGGGCACAAATGTCTTCACTGGACCTTTCAAGGCTGAGACAACACTTATCTCAGCAAAGCTGGAAGAAATCTTCACTGGAAGAAACATGACTTCAAGGAAATGATGGAAACTTCAGAGAACAGAAAAATTGGCTATCAAGAACGCACCTTCTAGGGACTAAGCCAAGTTTTTAGAACTGCAGGCCAAGATCTACTACTGGTTCATGAAATTAATTTTGTAGATAAAAACTGATTTTCATTTTTTGAATGGAATAATAGGATTGCAATAGGAAATACCACAGTGCCTCAGCTGCAGTAAACTGTCATCCATACAATTTTTGTTTCACATATAGTCTATGTCTTAGTATGTCATATAATGTAAATCCTTGGGTAACATTTTAGAAGTCAAGTAGTGCTGAATTAGTTAGCATCACTATTTTCCAGAACATACTACCCAGTATATAGGTGTTAGAGATATGCAAATAGATCCTCTGGTGTTAAGAAGTTCAGCCTGAGGAGTTTGCAGGGTAAGAAATTCATTTACCTCTGTATGTCAGTATCTAGTATGCTTTGTTGAGAACTGGCACCAGTATCTCACCACTACCACCATAATCCTTAGCTAAGTCTCTATCATTTGCACAGGGCTTCAGGTTCAGTTTCCTGATTAGGCTCTATGACTCCATCAGGAGGGAATCTTATCCTAATTCCCAGTTCTCTCAGTTGAAGTTCTACTATTCTTCTTAGATTCTTCCAAACTCTTGTCCTCATGTTCCACCCCTATTTTTCATTCTTTCAAAGTCTAATTGGTGATGTGCTCTGAAAACGAATGTATTAACATAACCATCGCTGTATTTCCCACCTCACATCCTTGAAGCAAGGGCTACTCCTTGGAACCTTTTTCTGCCTTGATCTAGCCATCAAATTTTGATTTCCTACCAGACAAAGGATAGTTTTCCTCTCTTTTTGTTTGTTTGTTTTATTCCTTCTGGAAACCTAGGCAAAAATCATGAATATATTTCTAAGAACTAATCCTCCATATCGTTGAATTCTGCATAGCCAGTGTTCACTGTTACTTAACCTATACTGGATAAACCCTGAGGCATTCTGTTGGCACAGTGTCTAAGGCATTTGACTGCAACCAGAAGGTTGATGGTTCAAACTCACCAGCAGCTCCATGTAAGGAAGATGAATCAATCTACTTCCTTAAAGATTTACTACCTTAGAAAACCAATGGGGGTACCTATGAGTTGAAATCAGCTCAATGGCACTGAATTCAGTTTTTTTGTTTTGTTTTGTTTTGTTGTTGTTAAATCCTAACAGATTCAGCAGAGTTAAGACAACTTCCACTATAACCTTCCATGAGTCTATATGTGAACTCTCTCCCCAGCATCTCTCATTTTGGCATTTGGTAGGGCTGCAACCTAAATGCATGCCATCCTCCAATCCTGCCTTACTGAAAACTCACTGCTGTTAAGTCAATTCAACTCAGAGAGACCTCTCCTCGGGTTTCCCAGGTGGTATTTCTACAGAGGGAGCTCTGGTAGCATAGTGCCTAAGATATTTGAGTGCTAACGAGAAGGCTGCTGGTTCAAACCCACCAGCCACTCCTTGGAAGGAAGATTGGGCAATCTACTTCCATAGTGATACCACCTCAAAAACCCAGGAGGGGTCACTATGAGACCGATCCAACTTGATGGCAGTGAGTTTGGGTTTTGTTTTTTTTTTTTGGATTTTTAGTGTTGGAAAAGAGCTTATTCAATTCTAAGTCATAGGATTTTAATAAGGAAAGATTTTGGCTGCAAACAAACACAATATCCAATTAACAATGATGTAAGCAAGTTAGGTTTTAGTTCTATTGCAAAAGAAGATTGGCTGGAGGCATACCATTGCTGTTACTGATACAGAAACTCAGCAATGTCATAACAGAGATTTCTGGCTTCTCTTTAATCTTTCTCATGCTTTTTTCCTCATGTGATAGTTGGAGTTGTCTGTCAACTTGGCTGGACTACAATTCTGTATGGCTTAAGCAGCTGTTATATGAATTAGTCCCATGATGAGATCTATGTATATGTTTTGAGCAGCAAATCCATTGAAAGGGAGTTTCCCCAGGGTGTGGCCTGCTTCCAATGTATGTATAGACATCCTAGGAAAAAGAGCTACTTGTCTGTGGATCAGGATCCTGTTGTGCTGCCTACAACTGTCCATGAGCAAACAATGCACCATTCAGTCTGCTGATCTTGGATTTGTCATTTGTTGGAGTCAACAGCCAGTATACTGCCTGCCAACCTTGAGCTTGTCAGCCCCTGCAGCTGCAAGAGTCAGGAAAGGCCTCCAGCTTGACATCTGATCCAAGAACTTGGGACTTGCCAACTTCTATAAGTGTGTAAGACATATTCCTAAGAAAAATCTTTCTTTTTATCTTTCTTTATATAAGCTTTACTGATTTTGCTTCTCAAGAGAACCCAGACTAACATATTTGCTACTGAGAGTAGGGTCTAAAGAGACAAAATCATAAGGATGGGCTTTCTAAATTGGTTCTCACTGATTCTGTTTTGGTTCTCCAATTTCATTAATCATAAATGCACTGGTGACTGCCTTCCTTAGTAAAGAGGGCCCTGCCAATCAATGGCAGGAGGTGGCAACATTAATATGCAAAATGGCACCACCAATAGATCAAGTATTTTTGAGAAGTGAGGCTCTGGTTTATTGCATATTTGATATGTTCCTGAAATTCTGTCAGCATGAGGAGTATAAGGAAGCTGATTGGTTGGTCCTATTTATGAAAGACAAAGTGGTGAAAGGATGAGATGAGCTCAGGGCTGCTGAGTCACAGCTCAAGCACAGCATAAAAGACCTCAATGTTTCCAGTTGTGCTCTGAAAGAAAGACTTATTTCTTCTAGGAACAGAGTTGATATTGCTGAAAAACAAACCCAGAGTCTTTCTGTAAGGATTCCTGAATTACAACACCTATTGAACTGCCAACCCAGAATGGTGTATGAAGTTAAAGTGAGGGCATTGATTGGGAAAAAATGGGATGCTGAAACCCGGAATGGGACATATGGGCAGACAGTCAGGAAGATGAGGATATGGAGCCTGTAAATTCTGTTGAATCCCTCCCATCTAAACAGATTACTGTAAAACCATTATCCCTTCCACCTCAGTTTTATGGGACTAACCCAACAGTTCCTGCTAGGTCATTGCCTGAGGTAGATGCCATAGAAGACATTGCTGAATGTTCTCAGGAACTTCCCCAACCACCCATCATTGCTGCTACACCTATAACTAAACTTAAGTCCAAGCAAGCCCCAAAAGGTGAAATACAAAGTGTGACTGAGGAGGTGGTACACTACACCCAAAAAGACCTACTTTATTTTGCTAACATGTACAGACAGAAACCTGGAGAATATGTATGGGAATGGCTACTGAGGGTATGGGATAATGGCACAAGGAATGTAACATTGGATCAGTCTGAGTTTATTGATTTAGGCCCACTATGTACAGATTCTTCATTTAATATTTTAGCTTGAGAGATTAGGAAAGGATCTAATTGTTTAGTTGGTTAGCTTACTGAAGCATGGATTATGCAGTGGCCTACCTGCCTAAGCCATTTGACTGCTAACTAGAAGGCTGTTGGTTCAAAACTCACCAGCCATTCCTCAAAAGAAAGACTGGGCAATCTACTTCCATAGTGATACTGCATCGGAAATGCAAGGAGGGGTCGCTATGAGTCAGATCCGACTCAATGTCAGTGAGTTTGGTTTTGGTGGTACCTTAAGTCAAGTTGAAGTACCAGACCTGCCTTGGTATAATGTAGAAAAAAGTATCCAGAGGCTTAGGGAAATTGGCCTATTAGAATGGATTTATCAGATTAGACTTCTAGAGCCAGAAATGGAGAGCCCAGAGGACACGCCTTTCATCAGTACAGTGAGGAACAAATTTATGAAGGGAGCCCCAGCATCCTTGAAGCTGCTGTGATTGCTATTTTATGTAAGCCATATTTGACAGTGGGAACTGCCCTAATTGAACTAAGACACTTAACCATGATGGGGCTGATCCGACCCTGTGGTAATAGGGGACAAGTGCCAGCAGTTAATTGACAAAGACAAGGTGGGCATGGTTACAATAATGAACATCAGAGTCAACACAATAATCAGAATACTCTGACTCATGTGGAATGAATGCACTGGCTGGCTACTTAGGCATGGTGTTCCTAGGAGTGAAATACATGGCAAACCTACCAAACATTTACTTGATCTGTATAGACAGAAGAATGCTAGGTCACATGAACAGCATTCTAGACTGAATTGCCAGAATACAGAGTCATGGGCTCTCAATCAATCCCCAGATTTGAGTCAGTTTACAGGCCCACAACCCTTTGAATGAAGGGGAGGCCAGGTCCCCTTGAGGAAGGACCCCACTACAGTGCCACAAATTTATAATGTCAATCTTTCTCCCCGCTTTCCCCAAAGGGATCTGAGGCCTTTTATAAGAGTGACTGTTCAGTGGGGGAAAGGAAATAATCAGACTTTTTGGGGATTACTGGACATTGACTCTGAACTGACACCAATTCCAGGAGACTAAAAGCATCATTGTGGCACATCAGTCAGAATGGGGACATATGGAGGTCAAGTTATTGATGGAGTCTTAGCTAAGGTGCATCTCACAGTGGGTCCAGTGGGTCCCTGAACACATCCTGTAGTGATTTCCCCAGTTCCAGAATGCATAATTGGAATAGATATACTGAGAAGTTGGCAGAATTTCCCACATTGGGTCCCTGACATGTGGAGTAAGGCCTATTATGGTAGGAGAAACCAAGTGGAAGCCATTAGAACTGCCTCTACCTACAAAAATAGTAAACCAGAAGCAATACCACATTCCTGGAGGGGGGTGTTTCAGAGATTACTGCCACCATCAAGGACTTGAAGGATGAAGGGGTGGTGATTCCCACCATATTCCCATTTAATTTGCCTATCTGGCCTGTGCAAAAAAGAGATGGATCTTGGAGAATGACGGTAGATTACTGTAAACTCAATCAGGTGGTGACTCCAATTGCAGCTGCTGTTCCAGATGTGGTTTCATTGCTTGGGTAAACTAGTACATCTCCTGGTACTTGGTATGCAGCTACTGATCTGGCCAATGCCTTTTTCTCAATACTGATTTCAAAGGACCATCAGAAGCAGTTTGCCTTTAGCTGGCAAGGGCAACACAGTATACTTTCACAGTGCTTCCTCAGGGGTATGTCGACTCCCCAGCACTATGTCATAATTTAGTCCGTATGGATCTTGATCACCTTTCCATTCCAAAAGACATCACCGGTCTATTATATTGATTATAATATGCTGACTGGACCTAGTAAGGAAGAAGTATCAATTACTCTAGATGTACTGGTGAGATATCTGCATGTTAGAGAGTGGGAAATTAGTCCGACAAATTTCAGGCACCTTCCACTTCAGTGACATTTCTAGGGGTCCAGGAGTGTGGGGCATGTTGAGATATTTCTACTAAAGTGAAGGACAGGTTATTGTATCTGGCTTCCCCTACAACAAAAAATGAGGCACAACATCTGGTGGGCCTCTTTGGATTTTGGAGGCAATGTGTCCCTTAGTTGGGTGTGTTGCTTTGGCCTATTTATCAAGTGACTTGGAAAGCTGCTAGTTTTGAGTGTGGCCCAGAGCAAAAGAAGGCTCTGCAACAGGTTCAGTTTGCTGTGCAACCTGCTGTGCCACTTGAGCCATATGATTCAGCTGATCCAACAGTGCTTGAAGTGTCTGTAGCAGATACAGATGCTGTTTGGAGTCTTTGGCAGGTCCCTATTAGTGAATCACAATGCAGACCCTTGGAATTTTGGAGCAAAGCCCTGCCATCCTTCGCAGATAACTACTCTCTTTTTGAGAAACAGCTTTTGGCTTGTTACTGGGCTTTAGTAGAGACTGAGTGCCTAACCATGGGCGACCAAGTCACCATGAGGCCTGATCTGCCCATCATGAACTGGGTATTGTCTGACACACAAAGGCATAAAATTGTACACGCACAGCAGCACTCCATCATTAAATGGAAGAAGGTAGCTCTGACCATCAGCTACGACTACGTGACCAGTTGCAGAAACAAGGACTGTGGTTGTTGTATTTCTTCATTGTATAAATGCATGAAATATTTTTGTTTCCTTCTGTTATGAACTATGAAATGTAAACAGGGTTAATGTATTTCAGTTGTACACATGTTAGTGTATCATGTAGGAACAAATATGACTTTATAATTGTCCTTATTTAGAGACTATATATGGTTAAGGAGATGTGTACAACTGCCAAGTTGACAAAGGGTGGACTGTAATAGTTGGAGTTGTGTGCCAACTTGGCTGGACTACAATTCTATGTGGTTTAAGCAGTTGTGATGTGGATTATTCCTATGATGAGATCAGATGTATATGTTTTGAGCAGCCAATCGTTGAAAGAGAGGTTCCTTAGGGGTGTGACCTGCTTCCAACATATTTATGGACATCCTGAGAAAAAGAGCTACTCTTCTGTGGATCAAGATCCTGTTGTTCTGCCTACAACTGTCCATGAGCCATTGAGTGATCTTGGATTTGTCATTTGTTTTAGTCAACAGCTGGTATATTGCTGCCAATCTTGAGCTTGTCAGCCCCTGTAGCTGTGTGAGTCAGGAAAAGCCTCCAGTTTGACGTTTGATCCAAGAACTTGGGACTTGCCAGCTTCTATAAGTGTGTGAGCCATTTTCCTAAGATACATTTCTCTTTCTCTTTATATAAGCTTTACTGGTTTTGCTTCTCTAAAGAACTCAGCCTAACAGACCTCATAAGGTTCTGGGCATCAGATCTGTGCTCAGAGCACACAAGGGGAGGACTGTGAAGGACAGTACAGGCTGCATCTTACTGCTTTCATCAGAAAAACAAACTTTTTTTTTAAGAAATGCATTGAACAACCAGTTAGGTAACATGCTCACTTACAGCTGCAAAGGAGTTCTTAAGATTGTGGAAGGATTCTCAAGATTCACTGAGACTTATAACAATAAGTGGGTCATAAGGAACAATCATTCCTTATGCTGGGCACATTGCTACTCAAAACAAATGGGGTTCTATTAGGAATGAGGACAAGGGAAATTAATACTAAATAAGTGATCAACAAGGCTTATCACTACATGCCACATCCCAGCAAAAAATAAATAAATAGGTCAAAAAAATGTAGATATTTTCTGACAATATTCATAAATTACTGACTCTTCGTAATGTGAAATGTAAGATGCCACCAAACATTTCTTGGTCCTTAGGTGATGATTAAGCAATTTTTAAGAACTATCTTTGTTTTCATACTATGTTACACTCTTAATGTTTTTAATATATTAACTGGATTAATTAATTGCCAATGAGTGTTCTGAACCTCAAATTTTAAGAGAGAACATTCAAATTTAATTAGGAGAGTAAATTAAAGACTACTGTACTTGACAACAGAATACCTAGATTCCTGTTCCAACTACACCTCTTAATAGACAGAAATCCTGAACAAGTCAAAACTCTTCCTGGAAATCAAGATCATTTCAATGAAAGCAAAGCTGGAGTGAGTATGAAATTTGCTCTAGGTTTAAGTGTGTGTCTTTTAACTCTCTGGAATAGTTTTAAAAGGTGACTCTCCAGGTATGAGGCAGGAACTTCTCATTATCCATTTAACCACATTGTTAAAACATTCCTAATGAACAATCAATATAACACATATCTCTAAGAACCTAGTGTCAGAATAACAAAACATACGGTGGTGGTAATTTATTTCTCATTGGCATTCTAGCTCTGTTGATTTTTAAGGTTGGTACTTGTATATAGTGGTCTCTGAGCTACTCGTAATTTCTCCAGAACGTAACTGGGAACAATTAGGTTTGGGATTTTATTTATCTTGAGATTATATTAACAATGGAAGAATGCTTTTTAATGAAAACCTTTACATTTTAGAAAAGTAATATAGCAATTCAGGCAAAGAGTTATTTCCAGTAGACTAATGATATGAAAGAGCATGTTCTGTAATATAAATTCATTTTGTTCCCCTGTCATTTGTTTATTGGATCACATCTTTGTAAATTGCAGACAAAATTCATTGAGGTAAATCATAAAATTTAGCGGCACATGAATAACAATACTTTACCATAAACAGCCCAAACACCAGAAGTCTTGTTTAATTCCTGCCAAAGAGCTAAAAAAAAAAAATCATAAATTTTGTCATTTAAATATTTATTATTTTTATACTAATAACCCTCCTCATTTTATATCTTCTCTAAATGATAATGTATTTTAGGCTCATATAAGTTTGATTTTACGTTTTGTCTTTTTTTAAGCATTTTATTTTAGGACTAATTTCTTCCTGTGGCATGTTTTCATCACCCACTGTAGATATTTCAAACTATGCATTTTATTTTCCGTTAGATATCAGTTCTTAAAATGTTGTATGCATTTATTTTGTCCCACATCTCAATATATAAAAGTAATAATAGGAGTAATTAATGTTTTGCTGTTTTATTTCTAGTTTATGCAGAGCAGTCATTTGATTATCAAAACCATCCTGGATCTGCAATTAGACCCAGTGCTGCAGCTGCTCTCTTCTTTTCCTATAATGCAAGCTCCTTTCTTCGGAACTGTTGTTTTCCAAAGTGTTTGCCAGACAATACTCAGAATACATCTTCAAAATAAATGTGGCTTCTCTTTCATTCTTCAAGGTCAAAATGGAGAGACACTCTATTGAGCTTTTCAGAATTAAAACAGTATGTTTAGTGCCTATATATTTTTGTGATGGTGGATGTAGTCAGCAGATTTGTCAATTTGGTTGTCACTGTCACACTAGGTCTCCAGATGTTCAAATGCAGAAATGTCATGAAATTCCATGGCAAGAACTGCTTTCCTTTTTATTCTTTTTCTTGTGCATTTTTCCCCCTAAGGAAAGATGAACAAAAGAATAGACATGGCAAGTAAGGCTATTTAGCAGTCTCCCTGAAAGACCCAAAAGGGGTGGTGGGGAACACAAAAGAACCTCCAGGAAGCATTTGATAGTTATAAATGTACTTTAACTGATACAGTTAGGCAATCAAAGTTTTAATATGTGAATTAGAATAAGCCTGTGTTAACTCTTCCAGAACTCAAAGGCATGGTATCTATATGCATAAATGGCTGGTACGGATGGCATAAATTATTTTAAGGATAAAATTTATTTCTCAAAATGTGATATGCTGAAATATATTTATCTTTTAGAAACTCTTCTAATGACACGTAACAAGATTTTCATTAACACTAAGCTTAAAAACAATCTACTCCCACACTTTGACACATTCACAGAATCATAAGATAATATCATTGTAAAGCTGGAAGAGGATTTTAGAAAATATTTAATTATTTATCAATATTAAATTATTTAATAATTTAAAAATTATTAATCACATTTAATGATTTTAATTAATATTTCCTAGGAATATGACAGGCATGTATGCATGTATGTTTGTTTGGAAAGCACATAGCTTACTTTTCAATGTCATTTTTAAAAATAATAGATTCAGCAGGAAGATAGAAATCACAAGCTAACCACTTGCGTATGGCCTCATAATTTCAAACTTCTTCCCCAGGAAAGGTATCATTGCATAAGGCTTCTCTACATTGCCACTCATTTTTGTCAAAAAAAAAAAAAACAAAGATTAAGAGAAAACTATCTAAATAAGTCTTTTCTTTCTGACTCCAAATCAAGGTTACAGATCTAAGCTTGATAAAACTACCTTGTTAATTAAAAAGATCTTCTTAATTTTGTTTAAAAATTCTGTCCTTTAAGAAAACTACTTAGGAGGAAGTGGGAAGGGAGCTGTTGCATTGGGGTAAATTGTAGTCAATGTCATGAGACAAAGTGTATGTGAACTACTGTATGGAAAGTGAATTTGTTCTGTAAATTTCTACCCAAATCAAAATTAAAAAAAGAAAAGTATTCAAATTTTATTGGGAAGAGAAAAATTTGCAGAAAATATACTTAACTCTTGTAGAGATTTGTGACAGCATCATATTTCAGATCAGTTTCAATGATTTTATTTAAATTTCAGAAAATATCTCATTGAAAAAGTACAGTTATGGTGACTGACAAAAAAAAAAAAAAACTCTGAATGGAAATTCCATTCTGAAAAGTACTATGGTCCAATTGGAGACAGATGCCAGCTTATTTATCAAAGTCATTCTTTAAGATTTTCTAAGTATGATCACGATTGTTAGATCTTTTGTGGCCATTTTAAATCTCAGTGGAAGACCGGGTGCTCAGAAAACACTGAATCCAGTGAAGAAGAAAGAACATGTATATAAAAGAATAAGTAATAGCACACTGTAGAATACTAAGCTTAAAATAAATGGCTTAGAACTGAAGTCCTATAAAAACTGAGAAAAAAAAAGAGGGTTCACCATGGGTTGAAGTAGTGTGGGGAAGGAGTTAGCATTGAGAGAAAAGAAGGAAGAACACCCATAAGTAATACGGAAGGTATAAGCTGAGAAATTAGGGATAATGGTGGGAGCAGTACAGGGTAGACCAAAAGAAAAAACAGTCCTATTTGATCACATACTAAGTTCAAAGTAGGTAAGGTAGTGTGATAAAGGTAAGCAAGAATTCGGAAATTGACTATAAAGATCTTTCAATGCTATGCTAAGAGAATATGGATTTTAACAAGCTCACAAAACCTCTGTGAACTACTAGTGCTGTTGTTGATTTTCAGATGATTGTATCGCTCACTACTTTCAAGATTCTGATTTACTGGGGCTGGAGATGGAGACTCTTTATCTAAAACAATTCAAAGGTGCAGTGTAGGCTTCCTAAGCATGTGACCTGTGCAGTCCCACATGACCCCGTGGTCAGAAAGACCTCATGCCTAAATGTTCTGCTGTTAATATGCTGTCCTTCCCCATTCCTTGCAACCTCATTCACACAGTGTTCACAATGGCCCATGAGCAAAGAATTCCAGTGGATCCACAATCCATGGGAGTTCAGTGAGACTCAAAATGAGTACAAAGTGTGTTACTTCTGTGACTGAGCAAGCAGGTGCACTGAGACTTCCTGGGAGGACATGCTTTCTATTTGAATCAAAACTTGCTTTGAAGGTAATAAGAAGGCAGTGACATGCTAAGAAACACAAACAAGCTAAGAGGCCTATCATATCCTTTCTGACTCATGCTATTTCTCTTTCTTAGCCAACCACTCACACTGAAAATGATGCCATAGAAGGAAAGAGGCAGATAGAGCAACCCATAATTCCCTTTCCTTTCAGTCTTTCTTTAATCATCTTTACCCTAAAATAGGAAAAGTTGGCAGAATAAGCACTTATCAAGAAGTTAAATAAAAACTATCAATTTAGTATGATGCAGTGTTTCCACTATTCTGGTAAGAAATACATATAAATATATAAGCTACAAAACAAAAACTGAGTAATGTCAGTGACCCTGCATATGACTCAAATACTGTTATATCTGCATTTAAAATTAGCAACATACAATATAAATATGAACAATAAGGTATATACTAATAATTTAAAATTTTAATTTTTCCTTATTTAGCACATTAAATAACAAATAAAAACACCATGACAAATATATAGAGAGACTGCAGAAGAAAGAATAAAGCTTTATATTTTATTTCCTCTACCTGTTGCCATCAAATCGATTTCAACTCACAGCAATCCTACTGGACAGAGTAGCACTGCCCCATAAGTTTTCCAAGGCTGTAATCTTTACAGAAGCAGAATGTCACATCTTCTTCCACGAAGCAGCTGGTTGGTTCAAACCATCAAACTTTAGGTTCACAGCTGAGCACTTAGCCACTGTGTGCCACCAGGGTTTCTGATTTCATTTAGTAACACTTTCTTTTTCTGTCTTTTTGAAAA
This sequence comes from Orycteropus afer afer, assembly GCF_000298275.1. Taxonomy (NCBI): domain Eukaryota; kingdom Metazoa; phylum Chordata; class Mammalia; order Tubulidentata; family Orycteropodidae; genus Orycteropus; species Orycteropus afer. Next base: position 1,537,452 of record NW_006922093.1, on the reverse strand, counting down.
AACACCACACATTTTCATTTTGCACTGTTTTTGTCATTAGTTGCTGTCACGTCTACTCCGACATACAGTGACTTGTGGATAATCCAATAAGACACTGCCCCGTCCTGTGCCATCTTTCTGATTTTTGTCAATCCATCTAATTGAGAGTTTCTCTTCTTTTGGTTGGGCTTGCACTTTACCAAATATGAAGTACTTTTCTAGCAAATGGTCTTTCCTGATGAAGTGTACAAAGCAAGTGAGTTGAAATTTCATTACCCTCGATTCTAAAGAGTATTTGGGTTCTATTTCTTCTAAGAATGATTTGTCTGTACTTCTGCAGTCCATGATATATATTCAATACTCTTCACCAACACTACACTAGGACATGAAAATTATGGAGCTGGCCCTGCATAAATTACTGTGATGCTCAGCACCAAGAATTGCTATTGTGGGAAATTATCTTAATTTCCTACGGCTGGTGTAACAAAATACAATAAACTAGGTGGCTCTGAACACACTTCTAGAGTAGGATCAAAATTCAGGCTGTCAGCAAGGCCATGATCTCTCTGTCTACTGGAAGGGAAGATCCTCCCTTGTCTCTTCCAGCTTCTTGTCGACCCTGGCATTTTCTGGCATTCTGTGGGTTTTATATGCATCTTCCCATAATATCTCTTCCTGTGTGACCCTACCTCTGTGTGTTGGTCCCTCTTATATAAATACCACTCAGAAAAGATAAGGACCCAACTCAATCCTGTATGACTTCATTAAGTTAACATACTCAGTGCCTAAGGCACTTAACTGCTAACCAGGAGGCTGGCGGTTCAAACCCACCAGCCACTCCTTGGAATGAAAGTTGGGCAATCTACTTCTGTAGTGATACTGCCTCAGAAACCCAAGGAGGGATCACTATGAGTCAGATACAATTTGACAGCACATAACAACAACAACAACATTTCCAAAGAAGGTTATATTCACAGATACAAAGATTATGACTTCAACATATATTTTAAAGTCATGATTCAATTCATAATAATAGAGAGCCAGTAAATTTTTTTGAAGAGGGCAATATTTTATGAGGTTTAATCCGTAGAGGGTTGGATTAAAGTTGGGGAGAGAAATATAGGGAGACCATTTGGAAATGTTTATATGAGACTGGTCAGGAATACTATCAAAATAAAACAGTAAACCAATGATGTTTACTTTACATACATTGATTTTTAAATAGAAGAGAGACATTGATGAGTAAGTGTCCATTGGCCTGTTGAAAAGTAGACACTTGGACTGAAAAGAAATCTGGCTAATGTCATGGACATGGAAGCCTCCTATGAAATTAAATAAAATCTCTGAGGGAAGGATACTACATGAAGAAGGTGAACCACAAATAGCTAACCCTTATATATTGCTGCTTAGGAAACAGGAGAAAAAAAATCATTCAGTACTTGAGGTATAGATGGAGCAACCAAAAGCTCTGAGGAGAACAAACAATTCGCATAGAAACTAAGATACAAGATGATATTTGCTATGGAACAAAGAGAGTGATAAAAATGTTCTGAATTTTTAAGTATATATTCATAACTGACCTTGGGGGAAGCAATTTCGGGAGAGTGGCTTTTCAGAAATTGTCAGACTGGAAAGACTTCAAAGACTGAGTAGGTGGTGATAAAATGGAGATTGTATTTGCACTGCTTATTTAAAGACATGTATTGGTAAGAATGAAGTTAAATAGAAAGAAGGCAAGCAAGGATAGTAGGGTCAAGTAAAAACAGTTCTCAAAGTGCATGAATGCTCAGTTTAAATATGTACTTATGTTCTACCAGTATCTTCATGCTTCATATTAAATTTTTGTAGACCATCTATAATCATTTCCATAATCAAGGAATGGATTGATGTTTTGTTACATCCAGTCAATTCTGACTTATGGAAACCCCATGTTTAACACAGTAGAACTATCCCATAGGGTTTTTTTTGGGGGGGGATGTAATCTTTACCCAAGCAAACTCATAGGCCTTTACTTCTGTAATGTCACTGGGTATGTTCGAACAGCCAACCTTTTGGGTACCAGCTCAGCGCACTGGTGAGCGCCACTTAGGGACCTTCATCTATCTAGGAATGGATAAATGGATGAATGGATAACAGAAAGACAAAAGAAAAACTTGGTAAAGCATGAACAAATGTTTTGTTTTGTCTCATTTATTCAACAATGTATATCTGTTATATGCAAGTTACCACAAGAGAGAAGAAGAAAGAATACTACATGTGCTGCCTCCAGCTATTTTACAATTCTACTGTTAACTAAATATGAAGTAGAATGTAGAAAAGTCATAATGAAACAAATTAATAAGAAAAACCATTCTAAAACCCAAGCCTACAATGTATATCCACCACTCGTCTGCCCATTTGTCATACTGTGGTAACTTGTGTGTTGCTGTGAGGCTGGAGGCTATACCATAGGTATTTCAAATACCAGCAAGATTACCCATGGTGGATAGCTTTCAGCACCACTTCCAGACTAAGACAGACTGGGAAAAAGGAAGGGGCCATCCACTTCTCAAAGAACTGGCCAGTGAAAACTAGTGAATAGCAATGAAACACTGTCTGATGTGTTACTAGAAAACTTTATGACTAGCCCTGAAACACTGTCTGATATAATGCCAGACGAACCCCTCAGATCAGACGGCACTCAAAATATGACTAGGGAAGAGCTGCATCCTCAGCGTGGAGTTGATCATAATGAGAAGGATAGAACAAAGCTTTCAGGACTTACATTTGCTGATGTGGCAGGCTCCAAATGGGAAGAAACTGCTGCAAACATCCATTAATAATTGGAACATGGAATGTATAAAGTATGAATCTAAGAAAATTGGAAGTTGTCAAAAATGAAATGGAACACATAAAGTTCAATATTCTAGGCATTAGTGAGTTGAAATGGACAGGTTTTGGCTGTTTTGAATCAGACAACCATATGATCTACTATGCCGGGAATGACAAATTTAAGAGGAGGAAAGGCGTGGTATTCATCATCACAAAGAATGTTTCAAGATATATCTTGAAGTACAGTGTTGTCAGTGATAGGATAATAACCACACACCTATAAGGAAGACCAGTGAACACTACTACTATTCAAACTTAGGCACCAATCACCACAGCTAAAGACAAGGAAATTAAAGATTTTTACCAACTTCTGCAGTCTGAAATTGACCAAACATGCAATCAGTCTGTGTTGTTTACTACTGGAGATTGAAATGCAAAACTTGGAAACAAAGAAGAATCACCAGTATTTGGAAAATATGTAAATGACACTGGAGATAGCATAACAAAATTTTTCAAGACAAACAACTTATTCATGGCAACTATCTTTTTACAACAACATAAATGACAGCTATACACGTGGACCTCACCAGACAGAATACACAGGAATCAGATTGACTACATCTGGTGCCATAGTGCCTAAGGCACTTGACTGCTAATCAGATGGCTGGTGGTTCAAACCTACCAGCCACTCCTTGGAAGGAAGGTTGGGCAATCTACTTCCATAGTGACATCGCCTCAGAAACCCAAGGAGGTGTCGCTATGAGTCAGGTCCAACTCGACGGCACATAGCAGCAAGAACAACTTGGAAAGAGGTGATGGAGAAGCTCAATATCTCCACCCAAAACAAGGCCAGGAGCTAACTGTGGAAGAGATCATCAATTTCTCAAATGCAAGTCCAAATTTAAGCTTAAAACAATTGAAACAAGTCCACAAGAGTCAAAATACAGCCTTGATTATATCACACCTGAATGTAGAGACCATCTAAAGAATAGATTTGATGCACTGAACACCAATGACCAAATACCAGATGAATTGTGGGATGACATCAAGAACATCATCTATGAAGAGAGCAAATGGTCATTAAAAAGACAGGAAAGGAAGAAAAGACCAAAACGCATGTCACAAGAGACTCTGAAACTTGCTCTTGAATGGAGAGTAGCTAAAGCAAATGGAAGAAATGGCAAGATATAAGAGCTCAATAGAAGATTTCAAGTAGCAGCTTGAGAAGACAAAGTCAATTATTATAATGAAATGTACAAAGATCTGGAGTTAGAAAATCAAAAGAGCAGAACACACTCAGAATTTCTCAAGCTGAAAAAAC
>NW_006922093.1:1531779-1532756 GCF_000298275.1 Orycteropus afer afer | reverse complement strand
AAAAAGAACTGGTCAATGTTCATCTATTTCAGGAGGTAGCATATGATTAAGAATCAATGGTACCAAAGGAAGAAGTCAAAGCTGCCCTGAAGGAATTGGCAAAAAGCAAGGCTCTGGGAATTGACAGAATACACACTGAGATGTTTCAACAAATATATGTCACTCTGAAAGCACTTAATCATCTATGCTAAGAAATTTGGAAGACAGCTACTTGGCCAATTGACTGGAAGAGATCCATAAGTGTACCCATCCCAAAGAAAGGTGATCCCACAGAATGTGAAAATTATTGAACATTATTATTAATATCACACATAAATAAAATCTTGCTGAAGATAAGTCAAAAAGAGTTGTAGCAGTATATTGACAGGGAACTTCCAGAAATGCCAACTGGATTCAGGAGAAGACATGGAATGAGGAATATCATTGCTGATATCATATGGACGTTGGCTGAAAGCAAAGAATACCAGAAAGATGTTTACTTGTGTTTTATTGACTATGCAAAAGCATTTGACTATGTGTATCAAAACAAACTGTAGATAACATTGAGAAGAATGGGAATTCCACAACACTTAACTGTGCTCATGAGGAACCTGTACATAGACCAAGAGGCTATTGCTTGAACAAACAAGGGGATACTACATGGTTTAAAATCAGAAAGAGAGTGTGTCAGTGCTGTGTCTTTTCACCAGTTATTCAATCTATATGCTGAGCAAATAATCTGAGAAGCTGGACTATATGAAGAAGAACGTGACATCAGGATTGGAAGAAGATTCATTAACAACCTGCGATATGCAGATGACACAATTTTGCTTGCTGAAAGTGAAGATGATTTGAAGCACTTAATGATGAACATTAAAGACTACAGCATGCAGTACGGGTTACACCTCAACATAAAGAAAATGAAAATCCTCTGAACTGGACCAATAAGCAGCACTGCAATAAATGGAGAAAAACAGAAGGTGTCAAAGATGTTATAT
>NW_006922093.1:1528507-1530767 GCF_000298275.1 Orycteropus afer afer | reverse complement strand
AACCGCCAGCCTTCTGGTTAGCAGTCAAGTGCTTTAGCCACTATGCTATCAGAGCTCCTAAGAACATCTATTAGATGTCCCCAAAACAAAGATCAATAGGACTTCTGACTGACTATACATATTCACATTGCTGGGAATACCCTCACTCTCCTCTCAGGCAAAATAAACCTAGTTATTTGTAAGAGTTTGTGTTATTCGTGAAAGCACCTAAGATTGTAACTGTACACAATAATCATCCTCTTCTCTAAATTCCTGTTATAGTTTGCTCCACACATTACCACAGACTCTTATGTTTTGTTCTCCAGTTGATTTTGATGGAGAATGTATCTCTGCCTGACAAAAGGCTCCTCAAAGACAGAGAGACAGACCTAATACTCACTCTGTATCTTACCAAGTGCTTGTAGAGTAGTTGGGATTAATTTCATGTGTGTAATGCTGGTTAGACTATGGTACACAGTTGTTTGGCCAAGTACGGATTAAATTGCTGTTACGGAATAGTCGTATGTGATTAAATTAGTTGGTCTTATGTAGATTACCCTCTATAATGTGAGCATGGTCTCAATAAAGCTGTTGCAGACCTTAAGAGTAAAATGGAAGTTTCCCTATGGTGTATTCTGCTCTAGACTATAAATAGATATTTTGACAGAACTTTCATTTGCCTCCATCTACAGGTTTGAGGTATAAGCCTACAGGAATCTCCAGCATGTTCTGTGACCTAAGGATTTTAGACTTGTGATTCTCCCCACCATCATGCAAGCAATTTCCTGAGGTAAATCTCTCTTTGTGTGTGTGTGAGGGTGTGCATTTGTGTGTGTGCATCCTTAGGTGGTGCAAATGGTTAAGTGCTCACCTACAAACTGAACAGTTGGTGGTTCATACCCACCTAGAGGCACCATGGAAGAAAGGTGGAAAAATGTGCTTCCAAAAGGTCCCAGCCTTAAACACTCTATAGAGTACACTTTTACTCTGAAACACATGAGGCTGGAATCAGCTCAGCAGAAACTGACAGGTGCTGGCATCAGTTTATTTATATATTTATACAGAAATGCCACCACTCATAAGTTGGGTGGTTCATGAGGTTCAAAAAATGCTTTTATGTGAAAGACTAAATACACTATTAACTTCTTAAGCAGCTAAATTAAAACTAATCTGGTTTCATGGTCAAATGCTGAGTGGTGATCAACTTGAGATATATATATATATCTATATATATATGATTCATTTGTCAAGAGAACCCTAAGAGTATTCATTCAATAAATACTTCTTGATTGACTTAAGAAGGAGAAAGATAACACAGACACATAAGAAAAAAGATACCTCTGTAATCCATTATTCTAGAGAATTTATTATATTCATTTGTGTATCTACTGCACAGTTTGTACAAAACAAGATACTATGGCAGCAATGTTTGTAGCATTCAAAATGCAGGCTTCATATTTAAAAGCAATTTTTCACCTCACTACTTTTCTAGAATTTTAAAGAACCTTTCCTTATAAGATATTATCTAGATTATAGGAGAGCCAGGTCTAATTACTGCATGCATAATCAAGAAAAGCAGGATTATTACACATTCTACTGTTAGCTCTACAGGGGATAATGCAAGTCAGAAAAAGGATATTAAATAATTATCCAATCTGTATAATTCTAAGGAGTTCTGGTGGCATAGTGTCTAATACATTTGACTGCTAACCAGAAGGCTGGAGGTTCAAACCCACCAGCCACTCCACAGAAGGAAGACTGGGCAATCTACTTCCGTAAAGATTTACTGCCTTGGAAACCCAAAGCGGGTTGCTATAAGTTGGAATTGACTTGATAGCAGTGAGTTTTGTTTTGTTTCATTTTGTTTTTGGTATAATTCAAACTAAAGTACACTTTGGCTAAATCTATAAGAAAAATAATACAAATAAATGTAATTGCTGAATTTGGGCTGAAATATAAGTAATTCAGCCCAAAATTATTTACTAAGATATCCAAAACATGAGAAATTTCCCCTAATTACCAGTTAAATTCTCCCAATTTCCATTTTATTTTTAAAGTATGAGCTGATGCTTGAAAATTACTTAATTATGCTGGTTGTCTTCATTACCTACATTTACTGGACAATTTCTTCACTTTCATTTTTTAAAATTGTAATTTTTGTCTTGGTTTTTGGACTGAAACAGTGAATTTGCTGATTCATATTTATACAGATTCGCACCATAAAATCCCAGAAAGACAATCACTTTTAGGTTCCACATGCTGAGAATCTGCGTAACATATG
>NW_006922093.1:1526049-1527312 GCF_000298275.1 Orycteropus afer afer | reverse complement strand
TAAAAAAATTATTAGAAGACAATTTGCAAGTATAATATATAACAAAACAGGGATATGGTGTGACTTACAAAAAAATGTTTCACACTGCTATGAAACAAAAACCTAACTCCCTTTACAAAACAGTCGGAGTCTATTCATAAACAGGTTTGAACAGATACCCGGAAGGCAAGCGCAAATTGAAAAGAGTTCTAGTCAAATCCACTTTGTGGTACAGCTCTTGGACATTTCTAAAATACCTCTAGTGATTCTGGATCCAATGTTTTTTTAATTTGGGGATTGATCCTGATGTCCTTTTTCCTGAACACGTATTATTTATAATGCGAAGTTTTTAGTCTAAAATTTGTTCTGGATATAAAAACATGAGTCAGTTCATTTTCTTTGTTTCTGCAGGTAACAACTATTCATTATATTTATGAAGAAAATTAGTACTTTAAATAAATGTCCCTGTTGTAGGACCTATATGAGAGAAACTATAGACACTTGGACAAATAATGATGAATAAAGCAACTGCATTCTGAAGGAAAATAAATTGAAATTTTATATTGTGGTTCATATAATATGCATTATTTTAGCTTTAATTATATTTTTTTAAGTATTAAATATTTAATAACCATTTTAATTTACTTATTGGCTAAAGTCTGTTTACAAGAATTTTATATATCTCCAAATATATATAACAGTTATATGTAAACATATATAGAGACATTATACATCCATATATGTATGTGTGTATATATATATACATTATATATATACAATGTATATGTGTGTATATATGTATACACACACAGAGACACATATATATGTATATATAAACTCAAAAACTCAATGTCATTCAGTCAGATCTGACACATAGCAACACTTCTTTGGATTTCCAAGGCAGCATCATTACGGAAGCAGATTGCCCAATCTTCCTTCCGAGGAGTGGCTGGTGGGTTTGAACCACCAGTCTTCTAGTTGGCAGTCAAACACCTTTAGCACTACGCCACCAGAACTCCTTGTTGTTGTTGTTGTTGTTGTTATGTGCCATCGAGTCAGCCCCAACTCATAACGACCCCTCCTTGGGTTTCCAAGGCGGTATCACTACGGAAGTAGATTGCCCAACCTCCATATGTATATACATATGTGTGTGTGTGTGTGTGTGTATACACATTGTTGTTATTGTTGTTATGTGCCATCGAGTCATCTCTGACTCATAGAGACCCTTTCTTGGGTTTCCAAGGTGGTATATCTCCACGGAAGTATATTGCTCAACCTTCCTTA
>NW_006922093.1:1524287-1525144 GCF_000298275.1 Orycteropus afer afer | reverse complement strand
TTTATGGAAGTGGCTGCCTCATTTTTCTCCCAAGGAGCACCTGGTAGGTTCGAACCATGGATCTTTTGGTAGGCACCTGAATGCTCTAATCACTACGTCACCAGAACTCCTTCTACAAACATGTATGCAAGATTAAATACAAAATGGCTGTTTACACTCCCAAGCTATGGAAGTAAAGTCAGGGCAGACAGCAGAGACTACTGCAATACTGCCACCCTAGCAAAACTTTACAAGACAAGCTTAGCAATCGGATACTTTGTTACTTTCAGACTGTCCTCACAGGTGATGTCCTCATCTAACCAATGGCCTAAATAATTGTCAGATTCATTTCTTCAATTCAATTTGAAATAAATAGGAAGGTGCTTGGCCAGAACATTTTAAATAGTCAAAACTAATTAATCTGAAGGATGTATATATCTAAATCATTAAAGCATGGTACAATTTTAAAGCATTCTTAATATTAAAAGTCAACATGTTACTTGTTTTACTAAATTATTTCTCTCATATCATGGTCTGGTTTATATAAATATGTCTTCTTAGCAGGAAGGAGGTCTGGTGGCACTGTGGTTAAAACATTGGGCTGCTAAGCAAAAGGTTGGTGGTTCAAACCCACTAGCTGCTCCACTGGTGAAAGCTGAGGCAGTCTTCTTCCACAAAGATTTACAGCCTTGAAACCTTATAGGGCAGTGCTACTCCATTATATAGGGTTGCTATGAGTTGGAATCGACTCCATGGCAGTGGTTTGACTGTGGTTTTGCCTACATGAAAGGATGTCAAAAATCTCTGCTAAATGCACCAAAGCCTTTCTTTAGAAACAGTGGTATGCTGATAAACATATAGATTATTTCCTCCAGGGC
>NW_006922093.1:1513182-1523007 GCF_000298275.1 Orycteropus afer afer | reverse complement strand
CCTTTTCTCTTTTGAGTTTTCCTGCTGTGGTCTCTCCATTATCTATTTAAAATAATAACTGAGTTGAAGGCACTGGGTTTGGTTGGTTGTTGTTTTCTTAGATAGACACAGATGGTCAAGGAAGTCAAATAATATGGTCCAATCCAAGCAAGTCACAAACAGATAGATGTAGTCAAAATATGAACTTAGTAATGAGGACCTGAGAAATCTAAATTCTCCATATTCTTGGTTGGGATATAATGGAGAAAATGGAGATGATGTGACCTAGGTGGATGGCAGTAAGCTTGACAATTAAGAAGTCTGTTTTAGATCTTAGACTTCATCACTCTATGTCAAGTTTCTTGTACATAAAATAAGGACTAGTGGAAGCTATTTATACAATCCTGCATCATAGGGTTTTTGTGTATCTAAAATGAAATAATAGCAATGGGAACATTTTGTTCAAAGCACTATATAAAAATATCAAGTGGCACAGATTCTAGGTATGGGTTGAAGACACATGTATAGTTAAAGGAGTGTGTACATAACATCAGACCAATTTTAAAACTGTCAATGGTATAGAGTAGCAATTAGAAACCAGGACTTTATTACCACTGTTACAAAATAAAATACTTATTCTGCCAGGATTGGTTTTGCCACTGACTTCATGTACCTGCTTTTAAACTGCTTTGCCAAGAAAAATCCATATACTCTGGAAATGTTTAAAATCTGTATCAAACAGAACAGTCCTTATGCAAATTTTATTTCATATAGATTTTGTCTTTCCATCACATACACTGAAAAGTCAAGTCACACAAAGGAAATCAATAACTGAACATTAAAGAAGAACGCTCATACAAAGGGCTTACTACTATTTTGCATATCTACTCTTTCTATTTTCCACTTTATGTGATGCTGCAAGTGGAAAAAAAAAAAATGCTTGACTGAATAAATTAAAGTTAATATTATCTTGCCTTTTGAAGGAGCAGAAACATATTAAGTTCAGGCAGGATCTTACCCCCGACACACCCTCTGATGCTCTGAAGTTTCTTTATCAATATCAATGGCTTAAGAGCATATTATCCTATGGCTGCCATTGAAAAGAACAGTACTACAGCATCCTGTTATGAAAGAGCATTTGATGATTTTGCAGGTGAGAAATTATTAAATCTTGAACTTGAAATGCCGGGGCATTATGAAACTGCACACTTCAAAGAACTTTGGAATCCACTCAAACTGTATCTCCCTTTGGAAGATAAAACACTATGTAGGTTTCAATGTTTGAGTGTCTCCAGAGGCTTTGAACACTGAACACCTGCAGCTGTCCACATGAGACTTGCCTTTGCTCTGTTTGCAAAAATATTATGTTAATTAAATCATGTTTAATTTCTTTGGAGTTTTGCATTGAAAGACCTATTGCAATTAATATTGGAAGTTCCACATTTGGAAAAAATGCATATATTTCAATTAATATAAACAATAATGGATACAAATGGTTTTCTTCCTCCATAATAAATATATTGAATAAACATCTAGGACAAGATGGAAATTAAGCAGCTCTAAAATTTTAGCAAATCTCACAGAGACAATCTCATTAGGAGAATTCATGCACGTCCTTATCAATGATACACTACAAATATTTAATACCTTGCTCTTGCTTTATGAGAAAGAAAAAAATATACACATTCCATATGTATACACAAATAAATTCCATTGTATGTTACTGATATAAAAATGTGTAACACACAACTCATAAATAATTATGAAATATACAATATTATTTACCACATATTCCATGTAGTCAGTGAATTTTACAGAATATTTTAGTTGATTCTTAACCTAATTCTTGGATCACTAGACAACCTATGATTCCAAGTGAAGAGTAAAGGTATTTCCATCATGAATGCTAGTTGATATTTTCTCTTACTTTAACAAATACCAAGAAAGTGAAATGAAAATATGTGCTGAAATGGTGTGAGTGATTTTTTTTTTGCTAAATTAGGTAGCACTGTGTAAATCCTGAGAGAGTATTTCCTCACTTTTGTGCTATTAAACAATGTAAAACCTGTAGACATGGCACATTTTCCGTTTATTTTACATTAGGAGCATTTTCTTCGATACTTTCTTAAGTCTGTGCAATCAACAAAACAATAAACCATACTCTGTTTTTCAGTCTTGCTAATTTCCAAAGTGTAAATATACCTATCACGGCCATTCTGAAAATACTAAAATGATGTTACTTCAGCAGAATTGGGAAAACATTGGAAGATACACACCATTATATATTATTTCCACCCCACAGGTACAATAACAATAATGAAATCAAAAGCAGAGAGAGTAGTAAACGCAACGTACTGCCCTCGAGTCAGATCTGACTCACAGTGACCCCTCCTTGGATTTCTATCACTACAGAAGTAGATTGCCCAACCTTCCTTGTGAGGAGTGGTTGGTGGGTTTGAACCACCAGCTTCTGGTTAGCAGTCAAATTCCTTAGCACTATGCCACCCGAACTCCTAAGAGGTTCCTTATAATTAAGGCATGACATGTTTTCAGTATGCCTTTTGTTTATAAATTATATTTTATGCTGATATAATTTAATGTTAAGGCATTTGACCAATAACCAGAAGACTGGTGGTTCAAACCCACCAGCCACTCTTCGGAAGGGAGATTGGGCAGTCTACTTCTGCAGATACTGCCTCGGAAACCCAAGGAGGGGTGACTATGAGTCAAATCTACTCGACAGCAGTGAGTTTGGTTTTGTTTCTTTTTTTTTTTTTTTGTATTTAACAAATAGCTCACAAAAATTCCTGAAAACCTAATAATAAGTTCTCCTGAGCTGGTACAAGCTGGCTCTAGCCCATCACTGTAGCCTTAACTTTCCTAAACATTGCCGGTAGATAAAATTTTACAAAGAGGAATTAATTCTCTTCCAATTAAGGTTTAACTTGACTAAAAGATAATGAACTCCTCTGTAAAGTATTCCATCTTATCAGCTATTAATATTTATTATGAACTCCTCTTTCAGCTCTTTTCCCTAGGGCCGGCTTTGATGCACAGAGTGACACTATAGAGCCACATGAAAGGATGTGAAAAATTATACAAGCAGAAAAGGACACAGACCTAAGAGGACAGTCTCACAGATGAAAAATCTACTCAACCAAAAATTTAGGTTAAGACTGGCCCTTCACATGACTGTAGTAGTAATATAAAGGTAATTCATTAGCATTTTTGCCTAACAATTCACATACTCTAGATGGCCTATGATTTCAATCTAAAATTCAGGAAGTGTTCTTAGGAAATACACCTTTATATCTACTTCACAAAACTATATGAGCCTCTAGAAGATGCAAACATTATAGTCCAAATTAAGGTACATACACATTTTGCTAGTATTATTATACTACATGCTAATAGGAAAAATAAGCAGGGATGAAATCTAAACTGTTTGCTTTTGCTTAATGTTTATCTCTTTAAAAAGTAGAGGAAGTTGTAAACTCTGTTTTCAGAGAAAGAGGTTCTAAGGAATGAGAGACTTGCAAGTACAAGCAAAAGCTCCACCAAGCTCTAATTTATGGTGGTGCTAATTCTACACACACAGCAGAGTTTACACTTCTTTTATGTAGTACCTTCACAATTTTAAGGTTTTAGAATGGCATAGTGCCTAAGGCATTTGACTGCTAACCAGAAGGCTGGAGGTTCATACCCAGCAGGCACTCCTTGGAAACTTGGGCAATCTACTTCCATAGAAATACTGCCTCAGAAACCCAAGGAGGGGGTGCTATGAGTCAAAACAACTCAACAGCAGTGAGTTTAGAGTTTGACTTATATCTACACCAGACCTTAAATTTAGGTCACAGATATGACTAGTTTTAGTAGTTTAAAGTTTGTGCATGCTCTTTCTCCCCTACTCTGTGTGTGTGTGTATGTGTGTGTGTGTGTACATATAGATGCTTGTATATATACACACATACATCTACATCTCAATTCTCAATCTCCCTGACAGCATCAGAATCCAAAGAAAAAATTTATTGTGAAGGACATAAAAGTTGCCTTCATTTTTCCCATTGCGTCACCATCTTTTCTTTCATCTTCTCCACAGCCTCTTCCCTCTCAAGTATACTGAACTTGACTTGGGATACCCACAATCCTGCCAGTCACACTCAAAATCTCAGTTCTGGTTCTCCCATGATACCCTTCAGATCTAAAATAATCACAAATTTGCCTGTGTTAAGTTCTCTTTGCCTATGCTCTCTGCTAGCTTATCTTTTGAACACTCTGGTAAAATTTTCTAGAGGTGTTTAAAGATTATTTCCTTCCTTGGTAAATTCTTGGTAATTTTTTTAAGACTTTTAAGAAATTAAACCTTCATCATTCTATACTAATGCAACTGCATTGTATACACAGTGCTGAAATGTGTCTATAAAACATTAGTTTCTCAGGATGTCAATAAATTTAGCAAGAAATACAGATTCTAAAATAAAATACGTTTGGAGAGAGGTGGGCTAAACTATATTGAATTAGTTATTTTCTCCAGGATGATTCAGAGATTTTACAATGTGAAATGTGTACTGTTCATTATCTTCAATATGGAGGCCAATTTGAAGTGTTACCCAATTAAAACTGATTGTGGAACTCTGCTTGGAGTATACCTTGGGTTAACTGCTCCCTCGAATATAAATAGCCCACAGGTAACATACTATAAGAATTAGATTTTCAAACAATGTTTGATCAGGTCAGCATCAGTGCCTCTCAAATCAAAACATATGGATTACTCTCCTCTCTCTGGATCATGCCTAACATAACGTAAAGAGGAGCAATGTTAACAATATATGAAGGGAAAGGAGTCCATCTTGAGTGAAGCAGCAGGTGATATCCTACATCCAAGAATAGGCAAGGGAGGGTGTTCTATAGTAGAACAGTGGGCTCCATGGGGAGATGTAATGTGGGTTTTGGAGGTCAGTGGGCTAAAGGCATATCATGATGGCAACAAGGAAACGGAGCTAAACATGGGACTGGGAAAACAGCCAAGGCAAAAAAGCAAAAGAGATATGGGAGCAAATACTGGCTTTACTTTCAGGAAAGCTGATTTAGAACTAACCAAAAGAGGGCGAACACGTAGAAAACTTAGAAAGCAAGGTCAATTTCATTCTAGATTGGAGGAATTTCACAAACCCAATAACTTTGTTTAAAGTAGGAAATCTAAATCTTCTAAGTCCCCTTTTCTCATGACTTGTACAATATCACAAAGTATCTTGACAATTTTGCATTTTCTTATATATGATCTCTGGCTAAGGCAGAGCATTGAGGGCATGGAGATTTCAGTGAAATAACCTGGATTTGAATCCTAGTTCGATCACGTGCTGGTTATGTGACACTAGGCAAACCACCAAATCCTGTGTGTCTCATTTGCTTTTTCTGAAAACTGGACATGATAATAATAGGACCTACCTTGTGGTGGTGGTGTTCTTGATGTGGTTCAGTTGATTTTTGACTCATAGTGACCCAGGTGACAGAGAAAAATTGCCCTATAGATTGTTCTTGGCTGTAATCTTCATGGGTGCAGATTGCAAGGTCTTTCCGCAAGGAGACAATGTATGGGTCCAAACCACCACCTTTTCCCTTAGCAGTTGAATGCTTAACTGTTGTGCCACTTGGGCTCCGTAGAACTTACCTTACAGAGTTATTATAATGATGAAATGAGGTTAAATATATAAAAGTACTTAGAATGACCCCAGACACACTGTAAATATGAAATAGAAGTGTTAACTATTACTATATGTTTTTTAAAATATCTTCTTCTTAGAAATGGGAATAAATGGAGTATTAATTCTTAAGAATTATACAATTAAGGACTATAGCATTAATTAGATTTCCTGAACATTAGGTTATAATTATACAAAATTTCATTCATAGAAGATAAATAAAATGTTCTTTTTCCTTCTCATTCAGTAAGTCCAACCACTTGTAACAAAATGCTTCCTCAATTATTTCTAGTATAATCAAAAAAAAAAAAAAAAAGAAAGAATCTGCCTAAGTGAGAATGTGATTAAAATCTCTGACTACAAATAATCTTCATATAATGAAAAAGTCAGAATTTTCTTAGAGATCATATTTAACTCTCATGAAATATTTCATTTACATCTTTGGAATGGGTCATTCTAGACTTTCAAAATGAATGCCAAAGGTCAGTTGTCTATGCAACCAATCTATGTAATGACTATTACATAGCAGAAAGGATCTGATTATTTGTAAACACCATGAAGAACTTTGTAACCAGCATTAATATCACAAAAGAAGCACAAGTATGATAAAGAGGAGCATGACCTAATGTGATATTCATATCAGAGTTCTCCATAAGATGAGTACGGCTTACTTCCATTCTATCCTAATGAACATTTGCAGAATATGCTGTAGTGTAAATGGTTCTCTGATAAATTTCTTATTATAAAATTGATTTTAGGCTCTATTAGCTTTCAAGTTTCATTTCACTGCTTGTAAAAAATCCCTATGATACACCCCATTTCCATACATCCTGAGCATATTAGGAAATTATGTTAGGTGACATAGGAGTATTTTAAACTGAGTGGACAAGTTCCCCTAAACCCAAGCCTTTGAGACAATGTTATTATGAAATTAAGCATCGTGGTTGGGAACAAACCTATGCATTTTGGCTTCCACTAGCTGGTATTTTGATATTGGATTGATTAATTTTAGAAGCCTTATAAGGCACATTTAAGAAATCTACAGGTTTCACTCTAGGGAAAATACAAATAAATAAGAACATAAGCTATTTAATAGTACCATTAAGCTAAGACATAATATTTAATGGATCCTTTAATAGATATTTGCAAGGGAGAATGTGCAAAAGTCAATACGATTTTGGTTAAGAGAGTAAAATCTGAACTCAGTATCTTAACAAAAGAAGAAGAATAGAGCCTATTTTGAGTAAAACAAATACATTTCAAATATAAAATATGGGCTGAAAACCTGCAGGAAATTCAAACTCAAATGTATTCATAACTAAATTCTAAGATTTACAAAGATGTATCATAATTTAAGGCCACCTGGTTGGCCCAAAGGAGCTCTGGTGGCGCAATAGTTAAGCATTTGGCTGCTAACCAAAATGCTGTTGTTTTGATCACTCCTCAGAAGAAAGAAGAAGCAGTCCACTACTGCAGATTTACAGCCTTGGAAACCCTCTGGGGCAATTCTACTCTGTCCTATAGGGTTGCTATGAGTTGGAATTGACTTGATGGCAGTGGGTTTACTTTGACTATTTTACTGCAATAGATACATGAGACAATACTTATTGCTATAAACTAAAATTGTAAAACCTTAGATAGAAAAAAAGATCACTTAATGAAATATGGACTTGACAACTGAACTACAAATGCTTCTCCAAATTCATACTGAAGATCATGGCATGAATAAGATCAGAAGGATTTCAAAAGGCAGCATAGTGCCTAAGACACTCCACTGCTAACCAGAAGGCTAGCGGTTCAAACTCACCAGCCACTCCTTGGAAGGAAGGTTGGGTTATCTACTTCTGTAGTGATACTGCCTCGGAAACCCAAGGAGGGGGTGCTATGAGTCAGGTCCGACTCCACGGCCCATAACGACACCAAAAACAACCACCAAGTTTAAAGAGAAAAAGTACACAAATATCCCTTATACTAAAATATAACAGAACAAAACAAACCAAACTCACTGCCATCAAGTCAATTCCAACTCACAGCAACCCCCTTCGGGTTTCCAAGGTGGCCCAGTCTTCCTTCCATGGATTGACTGGTGGGTTTGAGTCGCAAACCTTCTGGTTAGCAGTCAAATGTATTATATGCACTATACTACCTGAGGTCCATATTAAAGTATAGCTATTATTAAAATAAACATTTTGGGACACATATGGACAAAAGTACTAAATTGATCAAATTTGGGTAGAAATTTTATCGTTGAAGTGATCACTTCACTAAGTGTAATACTGCCCTCTGACATCTACCAACATGACCACCGATCAGCTTCAAGAAAATATGGAAAGTATAATTAAGATTTTATGTAACAACAGAAATAGCTTATTGAAAATCTGTGTTACATTCATTATGAGGTCTTCTTCAGGTGAGTTAACGTTTCTAGATTTAAAACCACACTTTGTATTTATTATTCTCAAATACAAATGACAGTTAATGAAACAAGTGTATAAGATACCCTAAAATACATAAGAATTTAGACTACTTAAAAAGAAAGTTTTACATAGAGAAAAGTTGACATATAGAACATTTTTTAAAGCAAAGTAAAAATTATTACCAAGGACATTATAAAAATGAAATCAATGTCTAACAGGAAATCTGCCTTACATATTTAAATATTAAACCTTCTAAGCAGTGCTTTGTATTTCACACATCTCCACTCCCATCTGCATTTCTCTTTACAGCAAATCAGTGAGATATTTAGAGAAGTAAGAACAGGAAGCAGAGTCAGAAAGTGCAACAGTCAATTTCACACAGGTAGCAAGTGTCAGGGCCTCACCAAATATATAAGATGTCTGCCTCACAAATGGTAATATGCAGTTTTAATTAAGGGCAGTATGTCTATACCATGTATTGCTAAACTCCTTAAAAGCCAATTAAAAAGGACCACTAGAAGAGTCATGTTATTTTTCACAACAAACATTTTTTTTAAAAAAGTCACCTCTGCTTCAGTCCAGATTTAATAACCACCCGTTTCATTATGGTAGTTATTTATTTGTTTAACAAGTAATTATTGAGCACTTATGTACCAATCGCTGTGCCAGAGATAAAGTAGTGGGCAGAAAGAATCCCTATGCTCTTGGAGCTCACATATCCAGAAGGTACGCATATACTCTTGAAATAAACACACAAATATATGTTGTACTTTGTGATGAGAACAATGAAGGATGAGTTCAAGTTTCTACTGTAAACTTAAAGAGGCTAAGCTGGTCAGCTGGTCAGAGAAAACAATGTTTGAATGAATACTGACATGCAAGCTGAAGGAGCTGGCCAGGAGATTCCTGGTATGGTGGGATGAGCACTCTAGACAAGAGGAAAAGGATGTATATGGAAAGGCCCTGTGAGAGAAGCAGCATTTTGTCTACCTTCAAAGAACTGAAGTATACAAGTCTATGGGGCTAGTACCCAGAGAGGACACAAAGCATGATTTAGAGAGCTTGGAGCTTCTCTTGAAGTTGCTGGGTTTTTTCTATCAAGTATCCGATGAACCATTTCAACCACATAGTAACAGAGTAACACTTTCATTTCATAAACATTCCTCTGGTTGCAGGGTGGAAAATATTAGAGGAGGCAACGGTGAGTGTCAGGGAAGCAGAAAGCTACAAGAAGAACTTAGATGAGGATGATGATAAACATCTACTAGGATATTGATGGTGCAGCTAAAAAGAGGACAATTTAAAAGATGTTTAGGTAGTAAATCACGAAAACGTAGTGATGAGTAGAAAAAAGATGAAGAGAGAGTCTAGATTACTGAGATTTTACTTAATTAAAAAAGAAGAAAAAAGGAGAATTTATTCATAGGACATCTGTATTCACAAAAGCTAATTGATGATACAGGTTAATTACCGTTCTCCACATGTTGAATTTTTGACATCGTTTCTGTAAGCATAATTCGGCAACACAACAATGCCAAAGACTGTCATGCCAAAATGAATTGCTAACATATGCAATTAAAATAAATGGCTATGAGACATAACTGTCAAAATAGTAATTATGACTTGGTGAGCTAGAAGCAGTCTGAAAACTTATTTGAAATGAAAATGCATATTCTCTATATAGACTCAATGAATTCCAAACTAAGGTATTTAAAAAAAAAAAAAAA
>NW_006922093.1:1511368-1512797 GCF_000298275.1 Orycteropus afer afer | reverse complement strand
TTTGGATATGGTAGCAACAAATAAAGAGCTTTTTTGGAACATAAATAAATAAATATCATATTATCACACCAAAATACTATTCAAGAAGAAATATCTGAAAAAGTGTATTTCTAGCAAATCTTAAGAGAGTTCCATATTTCAACAATTGTTAGACTTTGTTTTGTTTTGTTTTTGTTTTTACATTTAAACCTATCTGAAATCAGGATGTCTCTTTTAATTGATAATGTCTTATAAATGTTATGGGGACAAAGGCAAGGGACACTCATGGCATAGTTGAGAGTACCTGCTCTTAGTCAAACTCAGACTCTTCCTTCTGAATGAGCCATGATAAGTATTGCTAATATAATATTTGTTTAGCTTATCTTACATTTTAAATGTTCTCAAAAAATTACAATAAAAATCATCACTGAGACAAAAATACATTGTTTATCCCTAAATGCATAGAAACAGAGGGTAAACATTAATTTGTTGTTGTTGCTGTTGTTTGCGCACCATTGAGTCAGCTCCAACTCACAGTGACCCTATCTATGTACAACAGAACAAAACACTGTGTGGTCCTGAGCCATCCTCACAATCCTTGCTATGCTGGAGCCCATCATTACAGCCACTGTGTCAATCCATCTCATTGAAGATCTTCCCCTTCTTCACTGACCCCTCCCCTTTAACCAAACATAGTATCTTTCTCCAGGGACCAATCTCTTGTGCCAACATGACCGAAGTAAATGAGACAAAGTCTGGCCATTCTTAATTCCAAGGAGCGTTCTAGCTGAAGTTCTTCCAGGACAGATTTGTTCATTCTCCTGGAAGGTATTTTCAGTATTTTTTGCCAACACCACAATCATATGCATCATCTCTTCTTTAGTCTTCCTTATCCACTGTACTTTCACACACATCTGAAGCTACTGAAAATACCCTGGCTTGGGTCAGGTGCACCTTAATTTTCAGAGTGACATCTTTACTCCTTAACACTTTGAAGAAGTCTTTTGCAGCAATTTGCAGAAGTCAATTGCAGTGCAATACGAGTTCTGATTTCTGGACTGCTGCATCCATGGGTGTTGATTATGGATCCAAGTAAAATGAAATCCCTGACAATTTCAATCTTTTCTCCATTTATCATGATGTTGCTTATTGATCTATTTGTGAGGATTTAATTTAGTCTTAGTGAAAATAAAATATTCAGTACAATCTCTGATTTTCCTGCTTTCCTTATGTTGAGACGTAATCCATACAAGACGTAATCCATACAAGACGTAATCCAAGGCAGTAGTCCTTGACTTTTATCATGAAGTGCTTCAAGTCCTCTTCACTTTCATCAAGCAAGGTTGTGTCATCTACATATCACAACTTGTTAATGAGTTTTCCTCTAATCCTGATAATACATTCTTCTCCACATAGTGCAGCTTCTCAGATTATTTGCTCAGAATACAGA
>NW_006922093.1:1509089-1510773 GCF_000298275.1 Orycteropus afer afer | reverse complement strand
CTCTCACATAGTTTGACATAAAACTTTATCAAGAGATAAAATTTCCATAATAATCTACTAAAGGGCACATATCAAATTTGACTAAGAAACCTCATTTAACACAGACAGATAGTATGGGAGGCAATAAAAGTCTGATGAAGTTAAGGGAATATGGTAATGGAAATATTTTAGGCAAAAGTAAAGTTTTCAATTGTGCTTAGTAAGTAGTGAGAATGAAGGTGGATAATTTCACTGGGATAGAATTTACCAGAGTCATTGAAGGGTTATGCAAATGTATTAAAGGCCAAACAAATTTAAAAAAAAAAAAGAAATTTGGAAACATGAGATAAAGGAGTGTTTTACATAGACACATTTATTACTAACAATTCAATAAATATTTTAGACAGTATTTTGCATTAATGGGTTTTGAGTTTCAGTAAGTTCTTTTAGACTTAATGTAAATAGCAAAATGAAAATATCAACTATATACATATATGTCATGTGTACATCAAACTAATAATTTTGATGTATCAAAATACATATCCCATGCACAGTCAAAGATTAATAGCACTGTTAAACTGGAAGCATTAGGATTTATAAAAATTCAATCTGGAATTAAAGACACAGTCCTATTAGTTTAAAGTTACACTATTTAAAACATGTTATTGATAGAAGCTCACTGTTGTTGTTATGTGCTGTTCAGTCAGACAGGACACATAGTGGACCCCTCCTTGGGTTTCCGAGGTGGTATCACTATGGAAGTAGATTGCCCAATTGTCATTCCAAGGAGTAGCTGGTGGGTTTGAACCTCCAGCCTTCTGGTTAGCAGTCAACTGCCTTAGGCACTACGCTACCAGAGCTCCTGGAAGCTCACTATCATCTCCAATGTCATGATTTTCATATACTCTATTTTTAAAAAATCTAGTCAAAATGTTTATTTTATGCAAGCTTATCAAGATGCTTGTTAGTCTTGTTCATTTCTTCCCATAAACTAGCACAATCTCTAGTATACAACAGGCAGGGTATTCTACAGGTCTCTTGCATTGCAGCACACCTTGCAAGCAGAGGTACTAATGCCTGTACATCCTGGAGTATCAAAGATGTTTATACAATGAACAGCCTTGAAAGATACAGTGTCTTCCATCTAAATCAAAGGTAGGTTTCTTTACTATCTGGTATAATAAAGACAATGGCTTCCTCTAGAGCAAAGTTCTGGCACATTTGCTCACTGCCCATTATAAAAGATTCAAATTCCCTAAACTCAGGGTTCCTCAACTTTGACACAACACATTTCCTCACAGTATCCACCTAGACTCCTCCATGTGATCCCTGAAGCACTTAAGAATATAATGAAATGCATGTTGCTTGCTTGTGCTGGGAGTAATAAAGTCCTTTGTCTCTGCTCTAAAAGTGTCATATCTTCTGCCAGAATCTATAAACCTGAGCCAGATTCAATTTTGAGCTTGAAAGTAGGGTAATATCTCAGACTACTCATGATTCTTGGTAGGAAACTCAGTATTTTTCATAAAAGGAATAGATGAATTTTCCTAGCAATGCTTCTACTTTCCAAGGTTTTTTTTTTAATATCACAAAATAGTAATTAGCTTATTTAACCAGACGGCTGGTGGTTCAAACCCACCAGCCACTCCTCGGAAGGAAGGTTGGGCAATCCTACTTCTGTAGTGATACTGCCTCGGAAACCCAA
>NW_006922093.1:1501572-1506342 GCF_000298275.1 Orycteropus afer afer | reverse complement strand
GAGAATAGCTAAAGCAAATGGAAGAAATGAAAAGGTAAAAGGGCTGAACAGAAGATTTCAAAGAGCAGCTCGAGTAGACAAAACCAATTACTATAATGAAGAGAAGTCATATAAGCATGTCATTTATGAGATGTCAAAACAAATATATGCTAGGTTCAGGGACACATTCACTGAATAAACAATTCATTAGCTGCTTAATTTTATACTTCTTCCCAGACTTCCCCATATATACCCCATTTTGGAGAACCTCATCTAGGTCACCACTAAGATGTAACTTGTACATTATGAGAAATTATTAAAAGAAGGCTGAACATTTAAAGGTTGTGAGGAAAATAATCTGAGAACCAACCAACTGGACCTCTTATGTAAATGTATTGTTCTGATGATAAGAGCTAATCATGGTGCACAAAACAGGCAAACAATAAATATTTGATCAGTTTGTCAATGACAAGAACATGGAGTTTTCACTTAGTTACCCTTTGACATTTTGATAGGCTTCAATTACGGACCAAATTTGTTGGGAAAAAAAAAAAAAACTTGTCCACATTCAGTTCCTAAATAAGATACATTTAACTGATTGTTTCTTAATGTCTTATAAAAAATTCTATAGAATTAACTAGAATATCTTTGTATGGTTTGGTGATAAAAATCATCAATTGACTATTTTCAATGCATGGGTTTCCATAACATTGATAGATGTAACTAAATAAGGGTTTACTAACCATGTTCAAAATGAAGTAGGTAACTGACATTAGTGAACCTTGTTTTTACTTGTTAGATGTCATCAAGTCAGCTCTGATTCATTGGAACCCTATATACAACACAACAAAACATTGCCCAGTCCTGCACCATCCTCGTAATCCTTGAAGATGACACAATCTTGCTTGCTGAAAGTGAAGTCAGTCTGAAGCACTTAATGATGAAGATCAAAGAATACAGTCCTCAGTATGGATTACATCTCAACATAAAGAAAACAAAAATCCTCACAACTGGAACAATAAGCAACATCAATATAAATGGAGAAAAGCCTGAAGTTGTCGGTGATTTCATTTTACTAATCAACACCCATGGAAGAAGCAATTGAGAAATTAGACAACTTATTGCACTGGGAATATCTGCTGCAAAAGACCTTTACAAAGTATTATGAAGCAAAAATGTCACTTTGATGACTAAGGTGCACCTAACCCAAGCCACAGTATTTTCAGTCACCTCATGTGCATGTGAGACTGCACAGTGATTAAGGAAGATCAAAGAAGAGTTAATGCCTTTGAATTGTGGTATTGGTGAAGAATATTGAAAATACCACAGACTGCCAGAAAAATGCACAAGTCTGCCCTAAGAGAAGAGCAGCTAGAATGCTCCTTCAAAGAAAGAATTGTCAGACTCTGGAGAAGGATATCATGCTTAGTATGGGTTTGAACTGTTAGCCTTCTGGTTAGCAGTCAAATGTCTTTAGGCACTATGCCACCAGAGCTCCCAGTCAAGTAGAGGGTAGGTGAAAAAGGGGAAGATCTTCAATGAGATGGACTGATACAGTGACTGCAACAAAGGGCTCAAGCAAGATTGTGTCATCTGCATAACACAGGTTGTTAATGAGTCTTCTTCCAATCCTGATACCCTGTGCTTCTTGATATACTCCGCTTCTTGGATTATCTGCTTAACATACACATTGAATAAGTATAGTGAAAGGATACAATCCTGATACATACCCTTCCTGATTTTAAACCTTGTAGTATCCCCTTCTTCTGTCTGAACAACAGCCTCTTGGTCTATGTACAGGTTCCTCATGAGCACAATTAAGTGTCTGGAATTCCCATTCTTTGCAATGTTATCTATAATTTGTTATGATCCTCACAATTTAATGCCTTTGTATAGTAAATAAACACAGGTGAACAACTTTCTGGTATTATTTGCTTTCAGTCAAGATCCATCTAACATCAGCAATGAGATCCCTTCTTCCATGTCCTCCTCTGAATCTAGCTTCAATTTCTGGGAAGCTGCCTATCAATATACTGCTGCCAACCATTTTTTTAAACATTTTCAGCAAAATTTTAATTGTGTGTGATATTACTGTTGTTGTTGTTGTTGTTATGTGCTGTTGAGTCGGACCCGACTCATAACGACCTCTCCTTGGGTTGCCGAGGCAGTATCACTTATTGTTCAATAATTTCCACATTCTGTTGCTTCTAGACCTTGCATATTTCCAATATCTGGCAAACTTTTTAAATACAGTCCTGACATCCTACTGTGTTCTTAGCTATTTGTGGTGAACACTACAGAATCCAAGAGGAATTTAGCAAATTGCTTCTAGGAGAGAGAAAGCTAATGTGGAAAAAGAAATAAATTATAATGCAAATTTCTCGAGTCAATTTTTTTTTTCAAATCTGTGCCACACTCAAATACGTCCATATAAAAGATGTTACCTTAACTATTGATATTTAGTATTACAAAAGCATGCTATCAGGCTAAAGAACCTTGATACTCATTTAATATTTACTATTTCTTCAGGTAACTAATATATATATTCTTTACCTTGGCAGGCATTTAAAATGGAAAGTCACTTTCTCCATCAGGAAAAATCAAGTTTTGATTCATGCCCCTTCAATCTAGGCTCTAGTTTCTGATATGAGAAGAAAAAGCAACACTTAGGAAACAGTTAAAATGACAGGAGTTTGTGAGAAGACATTAGTTTCATCATTTCACATTAGCTGTTTGAACAGCCATCAAAAGATAATGACTTTCAGTCACTATCAATCAATAAATTATTCAGTAGCAATTTCCCATAATTCATTGCTATTTCTACCAGTAATCAAGTCTCCTCCTTTCTTTCTCGATATTAAACTTGAACAAAGCAGTATGACTAATTGCCAGTTGAGCTTCAATAATTCCCACCAATAATTTGCCACTTTGGACATTAGAATGTATTAGTAATAAATGAAGGCTCTGCATATTTTTAAGTCATGGTGAATTGCTAAGTAATTGCACTCATATTATTCACTCTACTATCAGTGAAGAGCATTATGCTGCCTAGATGAAGCTGGGTGAAAATCAATTAAAAAGATGAGTTGGTTTTGTTTATCATGTACTTTTATAATTTATCTGACAGCTGTTTCCTGAATACCACTGAAGAACGCATATGAAGCAAATATAACCCCTTTGAATGGATTGATGCTTCTTTAAATCTTTTTTGGAAATGCATTATGCCCAAACAGGGTTGTTAAATTAATTCTGCAAGCGTAAGATTCAGAATGGCCCCCAAATTTCCCAATATGCAAGATTTGGTAGCATTGTTTAATCAGAATTAAGTGCAGGACTTCAAATAGTGTTTCAGTTTCAGTATTAGCAAGATCATACTTTTAGGATGATATTTAATATGAAAATATTAATGAAATACCCTAATAGCAACAATGTTTATGTTGAAGCAGTGCATTCACTCATCCTGTACTTGATGTAGGCATTCTATAAAGCAAAACAACATGGAACATTTTTGGAAGTTTTCTTTAACTTAATATTTTGGGGCAGTACCACTTCTGATGGGTAGAGGCAGTACAAGTACAAAAAATTCTATTCTTAAGGGCCACTCATTTCCACTATCCAACCCATTTGAGTCCCAAGTAAGATTATTTTGCATAGTCTTACATTATTTATTTCCAAATATGTATATGTGTTTCTCTAGCTAGTTTAATACATCCTTTAATAGAGTCATCTTTTTTTCCAGGACATTTTTATACCTGTTTATCATTTGATAAATTCTGCCCTTCAATATTTAAATTACTTAACCCCCTTTACATTCCCAGACCACAAATATGAGGCTCTGCTCCTATAGAAATACAAAGTGTATTCTATAAATAGAATTTTTGTTTTCCTAAATTTTTCTAAGGGTCCACTAAGACAAAGCTAACATAACTAAAACTATATCAAGAACATTAATATAAGGCTCCTTATTTAAAATCTTCATGTCTCAAAGGAAAGAAGGATTTATACTCAATGAAAGATCAATATAACCTCTCTTTTTTCTCAAATGTCTATTAATATCAACCCTTTGTATCTTATAATCTGTTTCTCAAGACCAGTCATAACAACAGTTCACTGTTTATAACATGAGAATGAACAAAAATCTCCATTCGAAGACAAGAAATACGCTTACAACACAGAAACAGAATTGTGTGATACTTAAAGTTTTCCATTCTGTAATTTTCACTTTCTTTGCAGGAAATAACTGATAATGCAAAGGCAGCAAGAAGGGAAATGTCTGCTATAAATTCACTTCTGACCCATAAAGAACCACTGTTTCATTATATGGTAGTAACAAGAATCACAGAACAATAAGAACATTCCTTATTGAAGTTGGGGAGAAAAAAATCAAGTGAACAAGCTAAAGAAAATTCTTGGTATATTCAATGATTATAGAATTTAATCATATTTCAAAATCATAAAGAAATATTAAATAGGTCACAGCACTGAAGAATCTAAAATGAATATACTAAGATATTTCTAAAATTTTAAATATAAACATTTAACTGAAAACAATTCAAAAGAGGAAAATGTGAAGTCACTAAAATATAATGTTGATTTACTATCTAATTCCTACTAAACTAAGTATGAAAATACAGCCAAAAAAGAGGTAGGGACATACAGCAGAGAACAGACAAGTAAAATAAGAAGCTAGTAAAGCTGTCTGGGGAAATTAAAAACTTAGGTGGTATAGTGGTTAAAGTATTTGGCTGCTAACCAAATGGTTAGGAGCTCTGGTAGCATAGTGCCTAAGGC
>NW_006922093.1:1497895-1499067 GCF_000298275.1 Orycteropus afer afer | reverse complement strand
TATAAACAGGGAAAAGACTGAGCTTCTCAAGGATTTAATTTTACTTGGATCCATAATCAAGCCCCATGGAAGTAGCAGTTAAGAAATCAAGTGACGTTATCGCACTGTGCAAATCTGCTACAAAAGACCTCTTTGAACAGTTCAGAGGCAAAGATGGAACCTTCAACAGTAAGATGTGTCTGACTCAAACTTTGGTATTTTCAATTGCCTCACAAGACGTGAAAACTGGACAATGAACAAGGAAGACTAAAGAAATTTTGACACATTTGAATTAGGGTTTTGGCAAAGAAAACAGAATACACCATGCACTACCAGAATAAACAAATCTGTCTTGGAAGTTGTTAAGCCAAAATGTACTTTGAATCTAGGATGATGAGACTTCATCTCATGTATCTGGACATGTTATCATGATAGAACAATCTCTGGAGAAGGGCATCATGCTTGGTAAAGCAGAGGGTCAGTGAAAAAGAGGAAGACCTTCAACAAGATGGACTGACCACAGTGATTGCAACAATGGACTCAAACATAGTGATGATTGTGAGGATGGCACAGGACCAGGCAGTGTTTTGTTCTGCTGTACATACGGTCATGATGAGCTAAAACCAACTCAGTGGCACCTAACAACAACATCTATATGACATCCAACAGACAACTGCAACTCTAAAACACAGATAAAAACTTTAGGGGACGAAGATTTCAAGTTAGTGGTGATTAAATAGCTTTGATAGAAACAGAGAGAATGATGGTACCATACAAAGAACGTAATCAATGTTATTGAGATGTACATGTAGAAATGTTGAACGTGTAAATGTTTTGTTATATATATATTCACCAATTTTTTTTTAATTGAGCTTCTCAACTACCATATTGCCCCTATCTTCTCAAAGCAAATCTAGAAATAAAAATGAAAATACATATAACAAATATAATATATTCAATATTTTATTTAGCAGGTCAATTTTAAGTATTAGTAATGGTTTTTGTTTTTGTTTTTGCTTCTGTTTTAGACTTGTTTGGCTTTGTTGTTGCTGGTTTTATTTATTTTATTTTATGTTTTTTCAGCTTTTGCTTTTTCTTGCCAGTCTGAGGCATGTTGTTGTTGTTGTTATGTGCCGTCGAGTCGGCCCCGACTCATAGCAACCCCTCCTTGGGTTTCCAAGGCAGTATCACTA
>NW_006922093.1:1493011-1497187 GCF_000298275.1 Orycteropus afer afer | reverse complement strand
TGCAGATATATTCTGATTTCCTTTAACAGGGATACAGCCTATAAAGATGCACTAGGCCCAGGGCCTCTTTCCTAGATATCCAACATAGGACTCTGAGATGAGACCACTGTGGTAAAGACTCCATGTCATTATGGTTAAGTCCAGCCTACTTAAGAGGGTAGAGCAGCAGGGTGAGATGTGTAGCTGGCACTCTTGACCATCCCTCAATTCCAGTAAAGTATGGATTACAAGATGAGAACCCATACAGAAGAATAAAATGACCCCACTGAGGCTGGGAGTGAAAGCTTCCTGTGGGGGTATCAGGCGTGTGCTGAAGAAGGACCTGCCTAAGACTAGCAGGCCCCTTTCCTTATGAAGATCTATAAGCTACATATCCCTATCTCCATAGACCAGGATGCCACTGAAGGAGACAAAAAAGGGCAGGGAAAGCTATCTGAGAGATTGACATTTTCAAAAGAGATTGTTTAAATTACTAGGTCACTAAGCTTTATATTTGATTTCGCATGTAGGTAGTACGGTCCTACTTAGAAAGGATAGGGCTTGTGAAGAAGATCATTTCTCTATAGATAAACATACAAGGTTTCGTTTTCTGTGCAAATCCAAGTTGGCTTGAGAAATAAGTTATCAATCCTGATATGTTTCCATTTAAACAAACAGCATTGCACAGTACTAGAAGAATCACAATATGTGATCATGGATTCTCAAATGAAAGAGAAAGGATGAAGGGAGGAGGAAGAAAGGCGAGAAGTAGAATCAAAAAGAAAATGAAACAAAAGGGAAAATAAATAGAGCAGGAAAGAAAGAAGGGGGGCCAAAGGAAGGAAATCTGTGCTCATGAGATAACAGGATGGGTTAACCCAATGACTCACATACATGTCTCTGAGTCAGAGACCTGGATTCAAACAACATCACAACTCACTAGCCATGGATCTCAGAAAAAAATTATATATCAAAGCTTGAGTTTGGTGATATATGAGACCAATAACTATTTTTAGGTTTTCTTCAGGAACTAAATCAGTATCTATGCAACAGAAATTCTGAATTTTATTATATGAAATGCCCACTGCCATCTAAGGAAAGTATGAACAATATGGCCTTTCTTCTCTAAAGACCTCGAAGTAAGTATTTGGCACAACTTGTGGGTGGTAACCAGGAAGAGATGAATAGTTAGAGAGAGTGGAAGGAGACTTAGAAGCCCAGGAAAATTACAAACAAGAAGTTGAGGAGCAGGTAGGAGAGGAATAGGCTGAAAGAACCAACAAGGCGGTAGAAGGCTACACAATAAGGCATTTGACTCACCTCTATGCACGAAAATCTCTTTGGACAGCTTACTCTGAGTGGTTTTCATATATAATTGGGTATTTTGCTTGCATCTGTGTTTATGCAGACAGCCAAGAAGAGCGAGAGACAAAGAAGGCCTAAAAGAAAGTTCATCTGAGACTCGGGAGAAAGCCTGGGAAGGCTTTGATGCTTCCAGGACATGGAATTGAAGACTGATCTAGCTGCTCATTTCTTTGAGATGTTGTTCTGGGGCCCAGCTAACACCAGGGTTTACATATGTAAACTGGTATCAATGGATCATGTATTATTAATACTTTCTCAAGGTTCCAAGTTACTGATAGATTAAGTAAACTCTGCAGACTTGGTGCTCTTTAATTTAAGCACAACATTTAATTCTATAATTACATATGATGGACAAACTCAAAACAAAAAACCAAGGACTGCTGTGGAGTCAGATCTGACTCATGGTGACCGTTCCTTGGGTTTCTGAGGCAGTATCACTATGGAAGTAGATTGCCCAATCTTCCTTCTGAGGAGTGTCTGGTGGGTTTGAACTGCCAGCCTTCTGGTTAGCAGTCAAATGTGTTATGCACCACCAAACAAAAAATAAAAATATCAAATCCACTCCCATAAATTCTATTCCAACCCTACAGGACAGAGTAGACTTGCCTGATAGGGTTTCAAAGGCTATAAATCTTTATGGAAGCAGACTGCCTCACCTTTCTCTCAGGAAGCAGTAGGTGGGTTCGAACCACTGACCTTCTGGTTGATAGTCAAATGCTTTAACTATTGTGTCACCAGAGAGGAGGAAATACAAACACTACAAAGGTCAGAAAAATTTACACTTCAACATTTGGCCCCCAAACAATGTTGTTTAATGAATCAATCACATTTTGAAGGTGAAGTGGTATTAGTGACCAAGTATCAGATTACCCGATAAGCAAAGTAAGCACAGGCTTACTTGTGCTTAATTACTAATGTGCAGTGAACAATTTCACATTTTTACCACCACTTCAAAGATGCTGCTTCTAGGTATGGCTGGCTTCTGTCTCTCTCCCAACCCCATAACACCTTCCTACAAAATCAAACCCTCTTTTCAAATTTATAATCCCTGACAGGGACCGAGTACCCACCTAAAATATTCACATGGGTTTCACCATAGTCTATGGTGAAATTGTTCACTATAGATTAGTAAATAAGTTCAAGTGAGGCCGTGCTTACCCTGCTTATTGGCTAATCTGCCACGGGTATAATATAGTGCACTGTGATTTGCTCAGGTTTTTAAGCATTTCCTTCAGTTATCTGGAATAAAGACTTAAGAAGCACACTTGTAAAACTGCAGATAATCCAAACTAAGATGGAGAGGAGGATGTATGCATGATGAGATAATCAGAAGTTGCTTTTTTTTTCAACAGACAGGACACAGTTGAAGTTCTGCATTTAGATATTAAAAATCAATTATACAAATATACTAACAAAATTATCTGACTTGATAGAAGTTCATGTGGAGGGGGAAAAAAAAGTAGGTTTTCAGTATCACAATGTGATACAGTTACAAAGGAAGCCAATGTAATCAAGCCCGTATCAGTCAGTGCTCTTTCAAATCACAGAAGCCAATCATCTTACTTCATCCTGCACTGATGAGGTTGCATCTGCATTATTATTCTTAGGTCTCAGCCCCACACTGTAAGTAGCTATTTGTATGATTAGAAGACACCTATAGGCAGTAAGAGGTCTTAACTATATTGAGAAATAGTTGAGAGAAGTGAAGATATTTACTTTGTTTACAGAAAAGCCTCAATAGTGCATATGAACTTTCCTCAAATATATTAAAGCTCAGCATAAGGTACAAAGCTCTGGTGGCTTGGTGGTTATGTAGCATTAGGCAACTAACCGAAAGGTCAGTGGTTCAAATGCACCAGGTGTTCTGTGGGAGAAAGATCAGGCAGTCTGCTTCTGTAAAGTTCACAGCTTTGGAAACCCTATGGGGCAGTTCTACTCTGTACTATAGGGCTGCTGTGGGTCGGAATTGACTAAATGGCAGTGAGTGGGTATCATGAGGTACACTTGTTCTTTGTTTTGTGAAAAGTACCAGAACCATTCCAGGTGAATATGTTACAGTCATCCATTTCTGGCTCAGCTCAATATAACCAGAGACAGTGAAGGGAAGAGGATGGGGTGGGGCTTTGGAGTCACCCATAAGTCAAGCATTCACTTATTCATATTGCAAGAGTCAACGGGTATTTTTGAGCACCCACTCTGTGCCAGACACTGCGTGGTAGTAGGTACAGTTGGTATTTAAAACATTAGACAACAGCATGGCATGAGCACCCACCAATTAGAGCAGACACCTAATCCTAATCAGAAAGCATGCCAGCTGCAAACGAGCAGGATGGCACCCCAATGCACACTGCATCCCAATTCAGTATTATCAGTCTAGAGAGTCAAAGTCTATGTCTAATTATAGTCCACGTGTAATAACTGCTGTATTGGAAATGTGAATGGAGAGTAGTATTTATTACATCTGAAATTATTTCAATTCTTTAAATCTGAGAAAAAGGCAAGGCATAAAAATCAAATAAGAATTGACAGGGAAACAGAGAAATAGGTGAACCAGCAACCAAAGAGTACATCTTAGGAAATGTATGAAAACAGCAATATTGTGTGATGTGTCCAGGAAACTATATGGAGCTCAAAATTAGTATATAATAATGAAGGTGGGAGTGGCATGTAGTAAGATAGAAAAGGCACACAGAGGCCAGATCATGAGGGCTTAGGCATATTATGCAAAGAGGTTTGGATGCGATCCTTTTGGGCAAAGGGAAAACATTGAATAAAGGTGCACAAAAAAAGTGGCATAATCAAAATTACTCAATAAAAATATAATCCCAAAGA
>NW_006922093.1:1491730-1492400 GCF_000298275.1 Orycteropus afer afer | reverse complement strand
CACTCCTTGGAAGGAAGGTTGGGCGATCTACTTACATAGTGATATGGCCTCAGTAACGCAAGGAGGGGTCCGCTTCTATGGCACATAACAACAACAACAACAACAAGTTACCCAAAAGGTTGGTGGTTGGAACCCATGAGCTGCTCCATGGAAGAGATGTGGCACTTTGCTTCCATAAAGATTACAGCATTGGAAATCCCATGGGGCAGTTCTTCTGTCCTACAGAGTGACTACGAGTCAAAATCAAATTAACAGCATTTTTTTAAAGGCATATGAAAGAGGAAATATCTAAGTTAGGCATTAAATTTGGGAGAGAAGTGGAGTATAGGGTTTACAATTAATATTTATTAAATCCTAGATTATCCTATAGAAGTATATTGAGGAAAAAGAAACAAGACTGAGGTCAGAAATAATTTAAGATAATTAACACTTAAGTAGTGTACTAAGAGACAGAAGGCTGCAAAACAGACTAAGACTATAGCTTTCTAAGAATGTAGCATTGGGCAAGTTACTTTGCCTCAATGAACTTCAGTTTCTGAATGTGTAACACTGACATAATATTATTTATAGACACACAGGATGTGTTAATTACCACTGGTGACTGGAATGCAAAAGTTGGAAACAAAGAAGAATCACCGGTAGTTGGAAAATTTGGCCTTGGTGACAGAAA
>NW_006922093.1:1457199-1490335 GCF_000298275.1 Orycteropus afer afer | reverse complement strand
AGACACAGAGACACATACACAGGGGGAGACAGATGCAACCTGAGGATTGCCTACAAGCAAAGGAATGACAACGATTGCTGTCAGTCACCAGAAACTTGGCGTGCGGCCTACAGAAGTAATCAACACAGTCAAGCTCTTGATTTTGTCCTTCAGCCTCTAGGATTATGAGAAAATAAATTTCTGCTCTTTAAAGTCACACATGTGTGCTTTACTAGTGTGTAGCACTAGAAATCTAAAGGAGGTAGGGAGGGAGGGAGGGAAGGAGGAAGGAAGATAAGTGAGTGGATGGATGGGTGATAATAGATAATAATAACTAATTCACAAGCTCATGTTTAAGCATGGTCATGTGGGTAATACTCACAAATGGTAGTTGCCCTCTTTCTTCTGTGAAGAGTCTGAGTTATTGCCTAGCCATTTAACTCATTTAAATGAGTATAACTCATTTAAATTTCATAGTTGCATATTTCTTTATTTCTTTGTCTTTTAATAAAGCCTGTTCAAATTTGTTGCATAAAGGAACAAGCATGTTTTAGTGCACGATGGATCTACTTCCTGACCTGACTTTGGACACTTTACTTACCTTACCTGAACACATTTTTTCAGTTGTGAAATGGATACAACTGTACCTGTCTCACAGGATTTTGTTGCTTCAGAGCTATGGGTTAAGTGGCTCATCTCTCAGTGTGTTCACTACAGCAGGTATTAAGTCTTAGTACTTTCTCCACAGCATCCCTTTACTTCCCAAGTGCACTGTACCAGACATAATACAACATTTCCTTAATGATTCTGGGCTATCATTACGAACATCAGTTAATGTTACATGTCTGAGATGCAGATGCAGCTATAAGTGTAATAGAACATCAGGCAAAATGAGCCACTCATGTAACACACAGTTGACTTGCCTAATTTTGTTACGTGCATGATATTGAATTTGCAGCAGCTTGAGATGATTTACCAGGCACAAAAAATGTGAACAGCTGCCTTTCTAAGCTTTGATATGATATAAAGAAGATGAACAAATGTTATAGTGATTCATCAATCTCTCAAGTACAGTGTTTATATGTTTTTCACAACGAACACAACTTTCTTATACATCAGGCTTTGTCTTATACAAATGAAGCCAGGAATCTGTGCTGTATTCTACACCACAGCTCTGTTCTACTGCATTTTCATCCATTATCTTGCAAACCTCTTGAGACTAAGCCTGCACTAGAGATGTCAAAGGATGTGCCCCAGCTAAAGCCCCATGTCAGTCACAGTTTCCATCACTTAAGTATCAACATTTTATACCACTGTGACCCTACCCAGGCTCTGTCTGTAGGAGAGAGTCCCAAGAATCAGAACCAGGTACAAGGGAGAGCAGATTTATAATCTAACATATATCATAGCCTAAGGGTAAACCAAAGGCCCTGGGTGGTGCAAAGATGAATTTACTTGATTGCTGGCTAAAAACACCGAGATTCTAGTCCACCCAGGGGTGCCTCAGAAGAAAGGCCTGGTGATTTATTTCTAAAAATCAGCCTCTGAAAACTATACGTAGCACAGTTCGACTTCAACACACATATGGGGTCGCCATGAGTAGCCATCAGTTGACAGTAACTGGTATGTGTAAGCCTAAATGGATGAGGTAAGCCAGTGGATTCTTCGTTTTCAAAATTTATGAAGGGAAATACCAAGAAATATGTCAGTCAGTAGTGAGCCAATGGTGAAAGGATGTCACTGATAACCCAAAGGTGAGAGAAATATAAAAAGATACAGAGAGGAGGAGAATGAAGTCAGGTGGTGGTGAGCAGATAATGAATTAGATGTGCAGAGAGAAGCAGAGTTAACTGAGACAGACAAAGGGGAGGGGGAGATACACACAGAATGAAAAGAAAGAGGTGGAGGAGGAAGGGAAGAGGCAGCAGAGGAGTGGAGGGAGACAGCAGAATAGAGGGGGAAGAGAAACGGAGGGACACAAGAAGGAGGGACTGGAGTTCTAGACACAGAACAGCCTCTGAAGGTGCTTTGAGCTCTGAGGGCTTACAGATCCAATTCCAATGTGTACACATCTTTAAAATGCACTGCCTTTGTTCTTGAGGTAATGTGAGAGGGTCTTTTTTGCTTTCACTCAAATTATCCTGTTTGATACTTTACAGTGGTATCAAAACAGAATCTACATTGCCTTAGAGAAGTTCATTTTCTATATCAAGTGTTGAATTGCACTGATTGCCAGGGCTTTTGATTGACCTTAGAGATTAAGTTCGGGTGCAAGTCCTCCTTCACTGCCTGCATGCCTCCCACCACTCCTTCTCCATCCACTTATCACATTGTAGAATTGTGATACTTTGTTACAGACTCCTAGGGGATACAAGACTAAATTTCATCCTGCAAAGGGAAAAATAGAAAGAATAGGGAAAAATAGAAAGAATAGGGAAAAATAGAAAATAGTGTCCCTCTCACTGCTTCTCTTTTTCCAATACTACTGTTTCTTTCCACCTACTCTCTTCCTTTTTTCTGGTAGCTTCTGCCTCATCTCCCTCCTTGAATGCTTGTCAGGTTTCACAGATCCTTTAAAAACATCACCAGTCAATCCATGCGCCATTCAGTAAACCTTCTCTAATCTTTACACACAAGCATTTGGGTGTCATTTGTTTCTTCTGCTTCACTGGTAGGCTAATGGTTTCTAGATTTTGTGCAGTTGTTCTGTAGTTCGAAGGGATTCTAGAAACCTGCGTTAATGAAGAAGATTCATATCTGAATATCTGAAATTTCTAACAGCAAGAGCTACCAAATATCAGAATAAAATTTGCTGCCCCACTGTGAATGGTCAGCCGCCAGGGACATACAACTCAGGGTCCCAGCCACTGGACTCCAGCAATGTCCACTTTTGAGATAGCTGCAATATGCAAAAACTAAAAGACTGCTGGCACAGATTTTTAAAAAGGGAACTATAATTTATATGTACATTTCACAAACTCAAACTTTTAACTTGAAAACATCAGGCAATATGCTTGTGTTTTTCAGAGAAAATTACAAAATTCATTTGAAACACACATTTAAAATTTTAGGATGAATGAATGAATCCCATCAGTCTATCTATGGGACTAAGAAACCTCACATGGAGGAAAGGCCAAAGTATAAATTTAAACCCTTAGTGAATTAAGGCCCTGAACAAATTGCTTTCCTTCCCCTGGGATAATCTTTGCCAGCTATCTTATAGAGAAGATACCGGCATGATGAGGAGGGAGTTGGGTAACAATCAATATAATATTTTTATGATTTTTTTACTCTACAGCTCTGTAATTATAAGAACATCATCAGAGTCTTTTATTTATATTTATATATTAGAATAAATCCCAACTAAAAGAGACAATGATATGTCTCTTACATGACACAAATTTACTTGCTGAATGTAAAGACGACTTGAAGCAGTTACTGATAAAGATCAAAGACTACAACTAAACATGTTGTTGTTGTTGTTGTTATGTGCCGTCGAGTCAGCCCCGACTCATAGCAACCCCTCCTTGGGCTTCCAAGGCAGTATCACTACAGAAGTAGGATTGCCCAACCTTCCTTCCGAGGAGTGGCTGGTGGGTTTGAACTGCCAGCCTTCTGGTTAGCAGGCAAGTGTCTTAGCCACTATGCTACCAGAGCTCCTAAACATAGAGAAAACAAAAATCCTCACAACTGGACCAATAATCAACATCACTATAAACTAAGACTGAAATTGTCAGGGATTTCATTTTACTTGGATCCACAATCAATGCCCACAGAAGCAATAGTCAAGAAATCAGATGACATACTGCCCTGGGCAAATCTGTTGCAAAAGACCTCTTTAAAGTGTTAAAGAGCAAAAATGTCATTTTGTGCCTGACTCAAGCTGTTCTGGTTACCTACTACTGCTCTGACAAGAATATACCACAAATGGGATGGCTTGTACCAACAGGGGTCTATTCTCTTACTGTTTGGAGGCTTTAATTCAAAGTGCCAGGCTCTAGGGCCTGGGTGAAAGCCCCTTAACCTTGGGGTCCAGCTCTGCCTCCTGCTCCTGGCCCACTAAAGCTGGAGGCTTTTCTTCACTCAGCTGCTGGCTACTGAGGCTGACAAGCCCAAAGTTGACAAGTAAAAAGGCACAGTCCTGATGTTACCACACCACACGGCAGGCCATTAATTCAAGTCCACTGAAAGTCTCAAGATCGGCAGAACATGGCAGGCAGCTGAACAAAGACATGGCTACATGCAGGGTTCAAACGTGCCATGAGCTAGAGACCATTCCCAAAGCTGCTGCTTATATACGGGAAGCAGACCACATCCTCAAAGCAGCTACTCAGCTGCTTGTGGTAGATCCCACCATGGAGTTGATTGCCAGTCTCATCTTGGGGAATAACTACCACCAGCTGCCCAGCCACTCAACCAGGCCTAGCCAAGTTGATACACAACCTTAACTACCACACAATCCATAGTATTTTCAATAGCCTCATATGCATGTGAAATCTGGACAATGAATAAGGAGGATCAAAGAAAAACTGATGCCTTTGAATTGTGGTGTTGGCAAGGAATACTGAATATACCACTGATTGCCAGAAGAACAAATAAATCTGTCTTGGAAGAAGTACAGCCAGAATGTTCCTTAGAAATGAGAATGGTCAGACTTCATCTCAACTACTTTGGGTATCACACTCGGTCTAGTAGAGAGGTCCAGCAAAAAAGGGGAAGACCCTCAACAAGATGGACTGACACCCTGGCTGTTAACAATGGGCTCAAGCAAAACAAAGATCGTGAGGATGGTACTGGACCGGGTAGTGTTTCATTCTGTTGTATGTAGGGTTACTATGAGTCATAGAAGATTTGGCAGCACCTAACAACAAGAGGGACAACATGGAAGAAAGGCCTAGCAAGATGATCTTACAGATTACAGGCAAGAGAACAATGTGAGTGCTATCCTGTAACATGACTCAGGGGCTCACTCAACTGCAGTTAACAACAGCAGCATAGGCACCAAGTGCTGAATCCTTAAAATGAGTGGACTCTCCAGACATCATTCATCCTTCTGAGCTTTAAGATTCTATAACATGAGGTATTTTCTTGGCTTTTCAATACAATAAGAAAAAAGAAATCTGAGGTAAAAGAACATTGTAGGTAGGTTATGACCCAATATTAATGAGCTGTAGGGAAAGAGCTTTAAGAACTAGAACTTTTTATACAAGTTCTTTGAAAACACAAGCAGGTGAGGATATCTAATATCTAGCGTAAATCATCAAAACTGTTATTTTCTATTTAGTACCATAAAATTTCAGTTTATTTTATTTGTTTATTGTCCAACTTTCTGGCAGAATTTAACATTAGAAGTCAAGGACATAAAAGTTGAAGTAAATGACACCTGGGTCCCTTACGCTTAGGGTAGTATCTTAAAAGGATTAAGATTGGAGTGGAAAACTCTGATAGCTAGATACTCTTGGGAGATAGACACAAGCTAAATTGTTTGACTCCATCAAAAGTTAAGCTTAATCTATTACATGAAAATCTAGAATTATTTCCATTCAATTTTGAGTATAAAAAGGAGCATGTTCTACCGAAGACTTCAAACTGGTTAATTCCAGGTCAATGCGCTGCTGAAGATTCATATTCCCCACCCCACATATACTGAATCGGAATCTACATTTTAACAAGATTCTCATATGTGTGTGTATGTGTGTACAGATTTTTGTAATAATCCACAGTTTAATATACATAAGAATTACCTGGGGATCTAGAAGAATTAACAAGGGATCCTGTTAAAATGTAGATTCTGATGCTGTGTATCTAGCATAGATATGGGAATTATCAGCAGGAGTCAAACCAGAATGAACTGGTTCAAAACCATGGTTCCTACCCAAGCAAGGAGTACTAGTACTGTAACTAGGGAACACCTGATAGTTACAGAATCATATTTTATTAGCATGTGGGATTCATGTGTTAAAGGTTCATGTATGGCTACAGTATGTAATGATGTTTGATCTGCCTATGTCCAGGTGTACTGGGCTCTCACTATTTTCTTTCACCTGTTAAGACCACCCCTTTGAGTGGAAGGACCTCCCCTTTGAGTGGGAGCAAGGTGGAGTGAGCACTAGTCTCTCTTCTTCCAGCTTCTCTAAGGCTAGCTGACCTAGCCAAGTTAAACCTGACCATTTGAGCTATGTGGCCACTGGCCAGAGAAAGATCTGTTCACATGGCCCAGCCTACATATCTGTTTCAAAAGAATCAGAAGGCCATCTGGGCTTTGTGTAGATGCCTCACTCTCTCGTATATTTTATCAGACTCCATCTTCATGGAGGAGAGATGTAGCTATCATCCATTAATAAAGCTAATACTTTCATCTTCATTTTATTTTCCAATCCATTCTCTATTTCATTCAGAAAATAAGGCAAGGAAGAAAGATTTGGCATTTCCCTCCATGTCCCAAACTCTCACTTATTGTGGATTGAATAATATCTTTCAGAATAAACATCAGGGTTGGAAACACATGGAAAGATGTATCTGGTTTTACCCTATGTTTATTGCTGAAGGTAATAACTGCAGTTACATTTATTTTATAGGGATGGCTGAAGTTAGTTCATCATAACTTTAAATAGGTAAAGACCAAATTTTCTATGGAGAAAAAACACTAAGGCTAGATGGTTTCATCTTTGTAAGTTAGTACACTGTATTAGGACACAAAATCAGATCAATACTCCAAATCTGATTCATCTTTATCTTGCTATTCAAGACAAGGGGAAAAAGAAGAGCAATTAATTTTGTGATTCTTGCAACTTGTTCACAAGCTCGTGATATAAACTATGCATGGTCTCAAGTTGGGTCTATGTCATCTCTTACACAGATCTCTTACAAAAAATGGACACTTGGCATCCATTTCTTCTTTCCTTTCTGTAAAGAATCCATTTAACCTAGGTATCAACTCCATCCTCTGTTCTCGACGGTGATGCCAATTCAATCTTAGTATTTCCTGCTCCCAATTTTAGTCCAGGATGGGTCCAATCTGACTTAAATGAAGTGCTTCTGGAGCTGGAAATGTGCTCTTTGGTATGATCTCTTTCTCTTACTACCTCACTGATGCCCATCCCTACTACAAATAAATACAGAACATGCTGACCCGTTTTAGCTGAGTAATTTTAGGAGAGGAAGAAGCCTGATGCTAAGACTAAAACCCCAAAGATGACAGAGCAAAGGGAAGGAAAAAATCTGAATCCTTGATAATATACAAATCAAAATCACCCAACCCAGAAGCCTCCCCAACTGTGGGTTTCTTTTCATGTGAGGTAAATTCATTTCCCTATTTTTAAGTTACTTTGAGTTGAGGTTCTCAGTATCAGAAATTGAGTTCCATAGTGTTTCCATGGCTATAATCTTTATAGAAGAAAGCCACCAGGCCTTTTCTTCTGCATTGCTGCTGAGTAGGTTCGAACTGCCAACCTTTTGGTTATCAGGCAAACATAAATCATTTGCATCACTCAGGGGACTTCTAATCTGAACCAGAAAATGGCCTGAACCATGAAGGAGTGTATTTTTATTAATAAGCAAACATTAACGAATGGCAGCCCTTATACACATACTATGTCATCTTTGAGGCTTTCAAATAAAAATAATAGTGGGAACAAACCCCAAACTAGAGGAAATTAAAAGTTCTACACTTAGAACACCAACTTTAGGTCTTGGACTTGTTTAAAAATTTAAGGATGAAACAAAATCAGTATTAACACAAGTGAGAATATGAAAGACAGGGAGGGCAAGTCATATGTCCCTTAACCTCTAGTATGTCCCCAACATTCTTGAATTTACTTGATCTTATTTTAAACTCAATGACTCAACCAGTGTTTTCCTTTGTGAAAACTATTATTTCAAAAAAAGCCTTCAAAAGCCTTTCCTCTGACTTCTATTTACTAGATGTAAATTGGACATTCATTTTAAGATGTAGGATTAAAATATTCCCCTAATACCTCAAAATCCTTTTACTCTTCTTCTCCCTTGCATTCTCCCCACCTTCTAATTACCTGGCAATAGCCTGCTGATGTCACCATTAGCAAATGAGTTGCACAGCTGATTTTTCTTTCCTCTTCTCTGGTACTTGGAATAAATAGTAAGAAACCTGAATTGGGCTGAGCAAGGGTTCATTTGCAGCAGAATGAACCCAGCTGTCTTATTTCAGGTCATTTTAGGGTAGAAAAGGGCAAAATATAATGGTCACCCTGAAACTATTTGTGGTGACTTAAGCAGGACACACCATTTAGAAATGCCATGCAGATCAACTAGTTTCACATATGTCAACTCAAAATGCCCATAGGAAGCACTTAATCTAACTAATAATATGATCATATGCTATCATTGGTTGCAATGGAAGTATAAAAAGCTGAGATATAAATGACTCCTCTAAAATGTTCTGGTTAGGGTTTATGATATACAGGTCAAGCATCACTTTCAAGGCACTCAAAAGGCACTGAAATAGAGAAAATAACATCTCTTCTGGGTCTTATCCTTTCAACGCCATTCTGCAGACTGTTCTTCAAGGCCACGTCTACACTTGAAAGTGCACGATCCAGCTCACCCTCTGCAGCCACCATCTCACTCTCCATTTTGTTTTAAAAGCAGCCAGAGCTGAAAATAGCTCAAGAATGTGAAGCCTGCATGACTGTGCAGTTGCCATTTCAAACATGCACAGAAAATTATAAGTCTGAAGCTATTTTTCTCAAGTGTGGACAGTCCCTGAGAGATATTGTTGAAATTTCCCCCTGAAATACTATCTGTAAGTACTAGAGGTCATTAAACATGAATAATATATGGAGATTTTTGGCTTCTAAATAGGCAGAAATGTAGTCCTTAAGCAAAAAGAAACGATTAGTTTTATTTTAAATTTAAAGAAAGAAAAATATTCTTACATAAATTCTCAGTATTCTAACCAACCAAAAACCAAACGAAACTCACTGCCATTGAGTTGGATCCGACTCATAGCAACCCCTGCTTAGGTTTCCAAGGCGGTATCACTACAGAAATACATTGCCCAATCTTCCTTCTAGGAGCTCTGGTAGCATAGTGGCTAAGGCACTTGACTGCTAACCAGAAGGCTGGCAGTTCAAACCCACCAGCCACTCCTCGGAAGGAAGATGGGGCAATCTACTTTTTGATGATGAATGTCACACCATTCCTCTTCAAACTGTCATTCCAGGCATAGTAGATCACATGGTTGTCTGATTCAAAATGGCCAAAACCAGTCCATTTCAGCTCACTAATGCTGAGGATATCAATCTTTATGTGTTCCATTTCATTTTTGACAACTTCCAATTTTCCTAGATTCATACTTCGTACATTCCATGTTCCGATGATTAATGGATGTCTGCAGCTGTTTCTCTTCAATTTGAGTGGTGCCACATCAGCAAATGGAGGTCTTGAAAGCTTTGCCTTAACCATAGGAGTAAGGCTGGGTTTACTCAGATGAGGCAGCTCTTTCCCAGTCCTATTTTGAGAGCCTTCTAACCTAACCAGACTATTCATAAAGTTGAGCGGTAATGTAGCAAACAATGTTTCTTTGCTATTCATAAGGTTTTCCCTGGCCAATTCTTTGAGACGTGGACGTCCTCTTCCTTCTTCCTAGTCTGTCTGTCTGTCTGTAAGCTGGGCTGATGCCTGTGCACCATGTGCATCCCACTGGGTTAGAATCACCAGTGGCTCAGCCTCAAAACTCACATCAACACGTCACCACGGTAGGACAAACTGACAGACAAGTTTGTCTCCCTGTTGGAAACCTCATCTTTAGACTTCTTTTTGGTCATATGCAGAAATTCATTAACTGATTACATTCACTCTATTTTCTGTCTGTAACCCAAACCAAAACTCATTGCTCTTGAGGCCATTCTGACTCAACGGCCCTATAAGGCAAAGGAAAGGTTGGCAGTTCTAATCCACCTAAAGCAACCTTGAAAGAAAGGCCTGTTAATCTGTACCCAAAAGATCAAAGCCATTGAAAAGCCTAAAGAGAACAAAGTACTATTCTGACACACATAGGGTCGCCATGAGTTGAAGTTGACTGCATAGCCACTGGTTTGGTTTAGTGCTGGTAGATGTGACCTTAGCGAATTTCCATAAATTCTCTGCACCTCAGGTTCCATATTAGGAAAATGGATGATCTTTAGTAAGATGCCTTCAGCTAAAATTTTGTGATTCAGAATTTTGACCTTCAGTATATTTACAATGGGTAAAAGCAGAAGCAACCAAAAGTGCTAAAAACCTGAGCATGAGACTGAGGGTACCACACTGAGCGGTGAAGGTAGTAGACAAGGACACAGCATGAACTGCCTTAGAATTAATGCCCTCTACTTGTTATAGCTTTCCACTAATTATTCCTGAGTTTTCAATCTGGTTTTAATCCTGTAAATTTTGGTGTCCTAAAACAGTGTTACTGTAAGGAACTACATTAATAAGCCAAACACTGAAGTTACAGACAAGAGTGAGCTTCTTGGTAACTGTGGAGAATTACAGCAACTCAATATGAGTGTACACCTTGTGAGTGGGTAACGTATTTCCACCAGATGTTCAAGCACAGAAACACCTTTACATTGTTTAGAATCAAATAACTAAACTGCCTATTAGAGATAGAAAAAGGAACCCTTTTGAGGCAATTTCTAAGTACTCGGCTGCTAATCTAAAGGTTGATAGTGGGAACCCATCAGCCACTTTGTGGGAGAAAGTTGTGACAGTTTGCTTCCACAAAGATTACAGCCTTGGAAACCCTGTAGGGCCGTTGTACTCTGCCTTATAGGGACGTTGAGTCAGAATGACCTCAAGAGCAGTGAGTTTTGGTTTGGGTTACAGACAGAAGATAGAGTGAATGTAATCAGTCAATGAATTTCTGTGTATGACCAAAAAGAAGTCTAAAGATGATGTGATAACTACATAATATTCTAACCAGTTCAGATGTTCATTAGAAATCAAACAAACTTGCATTCTGATTTTTATAGTATACATATTTTAATATATGGGTTCACTTGAAGGGGACCTCAATTTCATACAGATATTTGCAGTAAATCAATATAATCTGCATCACAATATATTGCCTCCATGAAGCAACGAGGATTCATTTTAATGATCTCCCACTGTGCCCCTTATTAAGTTTCCCTGACTAAATATTCTTTCAGCAGTATTTTTTTCTCCAAAAATATATCTACGTAACTGTAAAACAGCTAGTCAATATAGTCAATTGAGGAATAATTTTAGCTGGGGCAATTGACAAAATGTTTTACTGTTGTGAAACGGCTGACCAACTGATTGATTCTCCATTTTACTAAATTGATTGGCTATTTTTGTAGACAATTCCATCCAAAATTAATTTTATATACTTCCTCCTCCTTTACATCTAACATATTCTAGGTGGAAAAAATTAGCTGTTCATAAGCTTGAGCTTAGTTTTCATTTTTTTTATGTAAGAAATTTTTGTTATTTTTGCTATAATAAGCATGTTTATTGTAGGAAATTCATAATCACAGACCCAAACATAAGGTCTACTAAACCAAAAACCAAATTCACTACTGTTGGGTCAATCTCAACTCATAGTGACCCCTCCTTGGGTTTCTGAGGTGGTATCTCTATGGAAATAGATTGCCCCATCTTCCTTCTGAGGAGTGGCTGGTGGGTTTAAACCACCAGCCTTCTGGTTAGCAGTCAAATGTCTTAGGTACTATGCCACCAGAGCTCCTAGTATACTGTATTTC
This sequence comes from Orycteropus afer afer, assembly GCF_000298275.1. Classification (NCBI taxonomy): domain Eukaryota; kingdom Metazoa; phylum Chordata; class Mammalia; order Tubulidentata; family Orycteropodidae; genus Orycteropus; species Orycteropus afer. Next base: position 1,478,618 of record NW_006922093.1, on the reverse strand, counting down.
AATTCCACCCTCTTTTTCTAAGTACATACATGTTTACAAGCTTTAGATACCAAAGTATATATATTTAGTGCCCTTGTTTCTTAGTTAGCCTCAAAACAGTATATTTTCCAATTCTTTATTATTCTTCCAAAACATCATTTTTTAATGGCTGCAAAATGTGCTATGGAGGTAATCTAATGCTTTATTAAGTATTCTTCATCTATATTTCCTATTTTTTATTTTTTAATTTAGAAAAGGTTTCTGAAAGTAAATACCTTTATGAAAGTATATGAATAATATTAAAAGTTTTCACTAACTTCTAGCAAACTAGTAACTCCAATGGTTGTTTGGATACATATTTTCGCTTAATTATACACATACTCCTGAACATCAATGAAGAGTATGTTTTGTCTTGTTTAATTTGTTGGGGGGAAATATGTTTTAATCTGCTTGTTAATATGAGTGAATTCAAATGTGCTATTTCCACTGCCTTGTTAAAAAAAAAAAAAATTCTATGTCCTTGGCTATTTATCACTGGGCGTCTTCTATTTTTGTTTTATTTTGTTTTGATCACTGGTATGTATTGGTTGGATTTTTCACTCTTCCTTGTCTACTGTGTCTCAGGCATTGCATAGCAAAATCTGAAAAAGTACTGTTTTCCTATGCCCTTCCAAACCTACTAGTTTTTATACTGCCTTTGTGTGCAAGATGCAACACTCATACTAAATAAGAAGCAATGATAAATTGAAAATGACATCTGAATGGCAAGTCACCTTACTCTACAAAAGCAATACAAGGATGATATTATTTAGCTCAGCATCAAAACATCTCTTTCTTGTACTTCTTTAGAACCATGACTGTCCTTACATTACAGAAAACACACTTGCCCTAAATTTCATATTTAAAGATTTGTTGCTAATTGTTGTGAGCAATATGTACTCATTCATAGTCCAAAAAGTTCCCATCATGTAAATTATTTATACCTGAACATTTCTAAACTGTTAATTAAAACCAAATCAAATTAAAATGTAGGGTCTCTTCATTTTAATCCCCCAGTTTTACAACATAACCCTATCTCTAAAATTTAGAAAACTGAAACGTACAAAATATGAACAACGACAAAAATTTCAACCTAAACATGCTTTTCCCCCTCCTCTATTTCAGTGTGACAGAAATGCTAAATATATTAAAATTTTTATCATAGAGGGAAGAACTGATAAGAGATAAAGACCACAGCTGTAGGAGGCCAAAATTTTTTAGCTGCTAATCAAAAGCAAATTTGATACAGAGCTAAACTGTCATCTTATCAGGAGGCCAACTGTCCTTGTAGCCTGATTAAAAAAGGACATCACACTTCAAGCCTTTTGACATTGTTCTGGAAGAAAAACACCCAGAATACATGGTTTGGAGGTAATTATGTATAGCAAAAATGTTAACCTACTGCTTTGTGAGTAACTCTACTAAAAGGTACAAAATCAAGTCAATTATGTAAAAATCTGAATTTTGACTACATCATCCATGTGTCAAATAAAACTGAACAAAACTTTGAGGATTAAGTAAGTTATAACTGCTCCCCATCTGCCCTTGAGGGAATGAGAAGTCTAATAGGAATACAGAATAGGGATAGATGATCAATAAAATAACCTGTATTTTTAATACAGTCAATTACATAGTCATATACCAAACCAAATGCATTGCCATTGATTCAAATCCATTTCATAGTGACCCTACTGGACAAAGCTGAACTGGCACATAAGGTTTCCAAGGCTGTAAATCTTTACAGAACCAGACTGCAATCCATGAAGCCACTGGTGGGGTCAAACCACCAACCTTTCAGATAGCAGCTGAATGACTTAACCGCTGTGTACCAGAGCACCTTAAAACAATAATAATAATTATTTTTAACTTAGTAAGTGAAGAAAAAGGCCAGTGTTTAAAAAAGCTTGGCTGCTAACCAAAGGTCAGTTGTTCAAACCCACCAGCCACCCTAAGGAAGAAAGATGAGGCAGTCTGCTTCCCTGAAGATTTACAGCCTTGGAAACCCTATGGGGCAGTTCTAATGTGTCCTACAGGGTCAAAATGTGACTCAAAGGCAGTGGATGTGATTTGGTGTTAGTCCTTAATGAAGCAGATTGACACATTTGTCTCCCATGGAAGAGCTGATGGGTTTAAATCCACAACCCTTGGGTTAGCAGCCAAGCACTCACCCACTATACCACCAGTGCTTCTCATAGTCATATACCATAAAATTTTAAAAATGTAACAAATCCCTTGCCATCAAGTTGATTCCACAGTAGAACTGCCCCCCAGGGCTTCCAAGGCTGTACATCTTTGCAGAAACAGACTGTCTCATCTGTCTCCCGTGGAATGGCTAACCTTGGTTAGTAGCTGAATGCCTTAACCACTGTACCACCAAAACTTTTCACAGTCATATAAAACTCAAACCAAACCCACTGCAACTGAGTCGATTCTGACTCAGAGACCCCCATTGGGTTTCTACTCTCTACCATCGAGTCAGATCTGACTCATAGTAACCCCTCCTTAGGTTTCCAAGGTGGTATCACTATGGGAGTAGATTGCCCAATCTTCCTTCCAAGGAGTGACTAATGGGTTTGAACTGCCAGCCTTCTAGTTAGCAGTCAAATGCTTTAGGCACTATGCCACCAGAGCTCCCACTGGATTTCCAAGGAAGTAAATATTTATAGTAGACTGCCCCATCTTCCTTCCAAGGGAACAGCTGGTGAGTTTGAACCGCCGACCTTCTGGTTAACAGTCAAATATTTCAGGCAATGTACCACCAGAGCTCCTTTTCATAGCCATATTTATAAAAACCCACTGCCATCAAGTCAATACCAACTCATAGCGACTCCCATTGGGTTTCCAAGGCAGTAAATCTTTATGGAACTAGATTGCCCCGTCTTGCTTCCAAAGAGTGGCTGGTGGGTTTGAACCATCAACCTTCTGGTTAGCAGTCATATGCCTTAGTCACTGTGCTCCCAGAGCTCCTTTCATAGTCATATAGATGCCATTAAAATGACTGAAATGATCAGAGTATAATCAAGATACTTCTTGTTGCTCAGTTCTAAAAGTAATCCAAGATACAATATAGTAACATTGTAATTTTGCCACAGACTTAGTCAGCAGCCTCTATGCTGAGCTGAATTAATTTGGTAACAAATATTATGAACAGTGGACATCAGTTGTTTTGTAATTAATTAATTTAACTGCTAATTGTTAGTCTAGAAACTATCTTAACAGATAATCAGGATGACAGGAATTCAGAAGTAGTAACAAATTTTGTTATTACCTTTTCACTGATATATTCTTCTCCCTCAAGTCAAATCACTAGAATATTATTTGAATTATAATAAAAATATAAGAGAAATCTGCAAGAAAGCTATTGGTCTATAGCATACAGAAAACACACACACACACATGCAGTTGGTTTTCAAAATCTTTTCACTATATTAATTCTTTTCAATTAGTAATTGATTTCTGTATTTTCCACTGAAAAGGAAGGAATCTATGTGTACATATACACACATAACACACACACAAAGCAGGCCAAATAAGAAGCCTCAGAATTTCACTGGCTTGGTTTCCAACTGATTTTGGGGTATTAAATGACTAAACATGATAAAACACAGATCATGTACAGTTCATCTACTTCTGCATCTTTTGTTTTGTTTTCCTCCTTCCTTAAACAATTGCTCTTTTCCTTATAACATTTTCAAGGCTTTGAGATATTCTTTATAAAATTGTTGAAAACCACGATGATTAACGAACTACAAATTTGTGCTACAAATTTCAGTTATCAAAATTTTAATTATACAGTGACTTTTATAACATGGTAGAAAATTGATCTTTTTCTGTTTGAGGAAAGATTTATTTTTTGTTGACACAAATTTAAGTTACTAAAGACTCTCATTCACATACACACACGCACACACACATACATTTAAACCTGGCCTGAATACTGAATAAAGGTTATTTCCATTTTAATAACATATTACTACCAGAGTCAGTTTACCACAGTGCACAAAGTGTTTCATATTCTAATACACTGAAAGCACCTGTAAATTCCTTATTTCTATTCACTTTAAAAAGAACTTCACAAATGATTATCTGAAAACCAAAATTAAATCACTTCCATCATTTTAACCCTTTTATGACCCATGGAATATTGGTGCCCACCTGTATTTTCTGCGTCTGGGGTTAAGTGGGAAAGACTGATCCCAATTTAGTTCATGCTGCCATCTGGTGGGGGCCTGCATAACAGCACGAATCTGAAGTAACGGGCCTCATGACATAACCCCAGCACCAGATACCCATCAGGATGCACCTGTCCCACAATTGTATCAAAATTTGTATCAGCTCAAAATTGTTTTCATTTTATTCAAAATGTCTTCCATTACTCAAAATACATGGTTTCAAAAAAAAAAATAAAATAAAAGCACAGAATAAAAGTCCTGAAGCAGTTAAAGCAGTTCAAGAGAACACTGTTGAAAACTTGAATCTTATCATTAAATTTTTTTCCAGCATCTATTTAAACATTATATCCAAAGTAGTGGTTTCTTCTACAGTTATGAGCTAAAGTTGCAGAATGTACTTGAGTTTACCCAATTTATGGATATAGAGATAGATCACTTTTAAAACATACATAATTGATATCATTTACTATGCAAAAAATATAAACAAAGAGTTAACATTGAATAAATCTATGCTATTAGTTCTTATAGACAGTGCAAATTACCAACTATGAATGTTAGCAACAGGACATATTTTAATTATCTCTGAAGATAAACTGCAGATATTTTTCTATGCAGTCTTTACATGAATTTAAATATAACTCATCCAATTAAAGCTAATTCAAATATTTAAATATGGTAACCTATTTTAGTAATACAGCACTTAAATTTTAAGCACAATATATTATTAAAGATGGAAAGAATATGTCAAACAATTTCTTGCTCATTCCAGTTCCCTCAGAAAATACAGAATGTCTATATACAATCTAAAATGTTTGCTTTTGTTTCATATATATACCATGACAGTGGTTTACAGAATACCATATTTCTGTCATATTAGTCACTAGAGAACTACCCTAATTTGATTTCTCGCTTTGAACTGCATTTTATTTTTATTACCCAAGTGAAGCATTTTATATGAAATGCACTAATAGAAAACATTTTTAAATGGGCATATACACAAAACAGGCTCTAGAAACAGTTCCTTAAGAAAGACAGATAATGTATTTTCCATGCAACTGGCTGGCTAATATCTCTTCATAGAGTTAAAGTCAAGCTAGTCCCCAACTGAGCAATCCAAATTACAACACTAGATACACTACATCAAGTTTCATTGTAAACTGCCTTATTTCATTTCACATACTATATTGCTTCTCCTTCCACCATCAATGGGTTCCCATCTGGTGGTCAGAGGAGATGAAACCATTCTTAATGTACACAACAAAGCTATTTCTATTTTTCTGACTCATTGTTTACAATGAAATCCCTTTCCCACCTCAATCAAAGAGAGTCATTTACTCAGCATGGTATCAGTGGTCTCTGTTGGGCCTTTTTCGTGTTCACAGCTCTGCCATCACTTGGTGTGACTTTGACGGAAATCTGTAGACACATATCTGCTTATTCTTTAGACTGACTCTAGAACTGACAAAAGAACCACTTCAAATGAGATGTTTTGGGGAAAATATTTACCATTCTGTCAAAGGTAACTTTTTATGTTGAAATAGGGATTGAAAATAAAAAAATGAGGTGAAAAATTTTTAAAGTAGTATCTCTACTGTCCGAGGTTATACATTCTGAAACATTCTGAAAACCAGTACTTAATACCTTGGGTTATATCCAAATTATTCAACAAAAATGTACTGAGACAAAGTATGTAAGCAGGATATTTATTTCTGTAAGTCTCACCTAATTGGTGGCTCTAAAATAAAGACAATAAAAACTCTCTGTGTTTCCAATCTTTTCAATTTCCTTATTTTTTTGAACTTTTCATTGTGATTTGGGTAAAATTTTACAATACAGATTCGTCTTACATTAAAGAGTTCATATCCACTTTGTTTTGTGGTATTGATTACATTCCCCGCAGTGTAACATCTCACCTCCCTATGGTTACCCTTTTTCCCTGCGGCCTTCTTGCCTATGGATTCCTGCCTCCCTACGTTTCTCCCCGCACAAGTGCCGCCCTTCTGATCTCCCATGGTTGATTTTTCTAAGGAGTACATCTCCCAGGGGTTTAGCTCATAGGTCTACCCATTGTTTGGCCGACAGTGAAGCCATGGAAGTGAGTACAATTCCAGAACTGAAGTGTGACTCGGGGACACCGTGTTGGGGGTTTCATCATTCACTATCAGACCAGTAAACCCATTTTTTTTTTTAATGTTTTTGAGTTTTGTTCCACATTTTTCTCTCACTCTAACAAGAAACTCCAATTTTGATCCCTTTCTAAGTGGTTGGCATTGGTAGCCAGGAACCAATGTTCTTCTGGTCTCAGGGTCATATAGGTTGAGATTCTCATGGTCCATTAGACCTTTGGGCTAATGGTTTCCATAGGTCTTTGATTTTCTTCATTCTTCTTTGTTCTAGGCGAGGAAAGACCAGTAGTTGTCACTTAAATGGCTACTCACAAGCTTTTAAGACCCCAGTTGCTACTCACTGAAAAAAGATGCAGAACAATATTTCTGCATACCATGTTGTGCCAATTGAGCTTGATGTCACCCTTGACCATGGTCCCCAGCCCACAGGCCCCATGAGCCACTCCCTCAAGGTGCTTATTTGTGGCTAAGAAGTCATCCTAACTTTGTCTCCCACTATGTTTAAATTGCACATGGACATTTTCATAGCACATACAGATACCCATGTAGGAATATCATCTGCTGAACCTATGTATGGTCATGGGTCCCATTTGTCTATTCATACCTGTCTATCTATATATCAACCCAGAGATTGATTAGTGGTTGTTGTTACTGATAATGCAGTACTTTCAATTTCTTTTTAATACATTTGTCCTTATCAAACATGCAGCTCTTTGATTAGAGATGTAGAAGATGCTAGTAGACCACCAAAATCTATTCTCCTCCTTCTTCACTAGTAATGGCAATATATCCATCTAGTTGATGACTATTCTTCAAGTCTCCCTAGTGGATGAAAGGCATATTACTAAGGTCTAATCAACAGAACACAAATAGAAGTACTGGGTCTGGGCTCCAACACACTGGGTGTATATGTGATCTTCCTTGTGTCGTCCCTCACCCTGCCCCATGGGAGCAAAAACACTGATGTGCTTATTCCCTACTTTTAAGTATCCCAGCAGTTAATGGTGGGAGACAGGCGAAACTTAAAGGGATTTAAGTACCTGAAGCAAGAAGCAGAGGTGTGCCAACAACCTAGTTCAAGATCATTACATGAGGGATAAGAACGTATATGTTTTTTAAGCCATTTTATTTTGGGATCTCTTTTGTAAGGAGCTCTGGTAGGGGTGTGGATAAGGTACACAGCTGCAAACCAAAAGGTTAGTGGTTCAAACCCACCAACTGCCCCATGGGAGAATGATGAAGCAGTCTGCTTCTCTAAAGATTTACAACCTTGGAAAACCTATGGAGGTCACTATGGCTGGGATGGACTTTATGGCAGTGAGCTCAGTTTCATGTAGCAGCTCAGCCTTCACACTAACACAACATGGAGTGGGACAGAGGTTTAAATATCAAGTTCTACCTACGGACCAACTAAATGGTATCTTTGGTTTATGTATTTTTAAGAACATAAGCATGCTTCATAAATAGACATTGAATCTAAGCAACAACAACAACAACAAAAAAAAAAAAACAGAACCTCCTAAAAAATTAAAAACGTTTGTTATCAAAGGATTTTACCAAAAAAAGTGAAAAGACAAGCTACAAACTGGGAGACTATCTTCAAAAACCATATATCTGAGAAGAATCTAATAACTAAAATTTATATAAAACTTGGACAACTTAACAACAAACAGATAACCTAATTATAAAATGGTCAATGGACTTGAATACACATTTCACCAAAGATGACATTCACATGGTCACCAAACACATGAAAAAATGCTTAGTGTCATAAGCCATCCGAGAGATGCAAATTAAAATTACAATTAAATATCATTTTACTCCTCTAGGGTAGCTATGATGAAATAAATAAATAAATACACACATGTACATATATATATATATATATAACAAATATTGACCAGGATATAGGGAATTTGGAACCCTTATGCACTGTTAGTGGGAATATAAAAAGATATAGCTTTTGCAGTTCCTCAAACAACTAAAAACAGAACTACCATGTAACCCAGAAAATACACACATAGGTATATACCCTACATACTTGAAAGCAGAGATGCAATCAAACAGATTTGTATACCAATTTTCATTGTAGCTCTATTCACAAAAGGCACAAGGTAGAAACAATCTAAATGCCCGTCAACAGGTGAATGGATAAACAAAATGTGGTACATATCTACAATGTAATACTAGCCAGCCAGCAGGAGAAATGAAGACTGATGCATGCTACAGTATGACTGGAGCTTGAAGACATTAGGCTAAGCAAAATAAGCCAGTCACAAAAGGGCAAATACTGCTCATTTATATAAAAAGACAAGAAAATGTGTACAGACCAAAGTTTGTTATTGGCTACCAAGGGCAGAATGTAAGGGAAAAGGGGTTAGTTAATAGCTATAGAAAAATTGCACTGATTAAGGGTAGGGTTGCACAGCCAATTACTGTAATTGCTATCAATAAGTTGTACATCTGTAAAAAGTTGAATTGGGAAGTCATGTAACAGATATATTTACATCAAGGGGAAAAAAATAGTAGCTACTGAGGCTGCTTATGTATATCCAAACACCTCATGGATTTGGTTCCTCAGTTTGGAGGTTTAGGGTGATGGTTTCAAGAGATATCCCAGTTAATTGGCCTAATGAAGGGTTTAGTGCTTCTGTTCTAGCTCTTCAATGAGTAGTGCCTTGGGTCCTAAAAGCTTGCAAAGGGCCATCCAAAGCACAATTGTTCTCTATTTACATGGAACAACAGAAGAAGAAGAAAAGTCAGAAACAGGAGGATAAGCAATGTATGGCTAATTGTCTTCATGAACAAATTCCTCCTTTGCCATGAGACCACAAAAAGTAGATGGTGCCAGGCTACCATACTGAACGTTTTGATCAGAGCCCATAGAAAAATCTTGATCTAAAAGAAGGAAAGGAAAAACAGATTTTAAAATTCTCATGGCCTCTAGGCTCTCTGGAGGCACAGAAATTGATGAATCCCTGAAATTACTGCCCTGTGATAATGTTTAAACTTTAAACCAGAAATATCACCTGAAGTCATCTTCAAACTGAACAATAGCTTAGCTTAACTATTTTTTCTTGAAAAAAAACTCTGTTTTGAACATTATTATCCTGTAAATATTTTATTGATTATTTCTCAAAGTTTTTAAGACTGTAGTACATAATCTGATTAAATGTATAAAAAAATCAATTCACTATATGATGCATAATTCTACTATCAACTCCAAAGTTTTCCCAGTCTTAAAGAATAAAAGGAAAATGAAGAGGAGGAAGAAGAGGGAGAAGGGGGAAAGAGGTGCATACATATTACAACCGATGAAGCATTCTATCACTACCTACACCACAACTCCATGACTACCTACAGGGTCCATGGGATGGAGCCTGGATACAATCCCATTAAACTTCTCAATGTAATAGTTCTTGGAGTCACTACAAATGGATTCTAGGAAGCCTGAAATATTTTCCCCATAATTCTCTAAGTCCATCTAAATTCTTCTTTTTCTTCTTGTTAACCTCTGTCAAGTCAGCTCCTCATGTACATGCATATGGTTACTTTATGTTTAACAGACCAAAATGTTGCCCAGTCTTGTGTCATCTTTATAATTATTGATAGCTTTGAGCCCACTTTTGTGACTATTGTGTTGGATGTTCCAATTTTGGGAGCTCATCTTCTAGCATCATACAATATTCTATTCTTGCCCCTAATTTTTCATTGGTTAAGTTTCATCACTAGATAAACAGACCTTCCTTCCTGTTCCACTTAGTCTGGTTGTTCAGCTAAAACCTGTCCAGTATTGGTGATCCTGCTCGTATTGGAAATACTCTTGGCAGTTCTTCTAGTATCATAGCAAAACACAAGGCACCACATTACAACAAACTGATAGATGGGTGGTAGAAAGTCCTGCGACAGACTAATATATTCCTCATAAAGTATGAGCAATACAAACTCAGTAATACATTAAATACCATGCAGGTTAGCAACTATCCCAGGAATACAAGGATGCTTTTACATTTAGAAATCCACTAATCAAATACAGCACAGTAATAGGTCAAAGTAAAAGTGATATATAAACTCAATAGGGGAGCTCTGGTGGCATAGTGCCTAAGGCATCTGACTGCTAACCAGAGCGCTGGCTGTTCAAACCCACTAGCCAGTCCTTGGAAGGAAGACTGGGAAAACTACTTCCATAGAGATACCACCTCAGAAACCCAAGGAAGAGTTGCCGTGAGTCAGAATCAACTTGACGGCAGCAGTGAGTGTGTGAGAGTGAAACTCAATAGAAATTTTCAATGGCATTTAATAAATATTACTATACAACCTTGATTTTTAATGACATTTCCTAGGAAAAGAGAAAAAAAAGAATAACTTATAATATCTTAAAATATTAGACCTATATAGTATTCAAAAGAGAAAACAAAACAAACATTTCTAATAAAATCAGGAATAAAATAAAAATACTTTCCCTATTCTTATTATTTTATCATTTTCCTAAAATTTTGGCCAATGTTTAAAACATGAAACAGAAAAAGGAAAACAGGAAGACATTATCAATATTTTCAGATCATATTTATGCCTAGAAATATAAGAAAGATAAATGAAAAACTTTGCATATTTAAATCATAAAAGGAAAAGGTTGAGAATTAAAATTACAACCTGTGGGCTCAGGACCATGGCCTAGGGGACACCAAGCTCAACTGGCATAACATATGACACAAAAACATCATCCTGCATTCCACTTCAGTGAGCAGAGACTAGGGTCTTAAAAGCTTGCAAACGGCCATCTAGATGTAACAATGGGTCTTTCCTCATCCAGAACAAAGAAGTATGAAGAAAACCAAAGATGCCTGGAAACAATTAGTCCAAAGGATACAGGGAAGAGGTACACCATATGATCATCATCCTGTATGACCATGAGACCAGAAGAACTAAATGGTGCCCGGCTATCACTGCCAACCATTCAGAGGGGAATCAATGCAGGAGATCCTGGACAGAGTGGGAGAACAATGTGGAACAAAACTCAAACTCATAAAAACAATTTAAAAAAACAGGTTTGCTGGTCTGATAGAGCCTAGTGAGACCCCTGAGACTGTGGCCCCTAGTTACTTTTCAGGTCTGGAACTGAACTCACTCCTGTGTCTTCCAGCCTAAAAACAGACAGGCATATGAGGTCAACATTTATATCAGGAAGATACACTCCCTGGAGTGATCAATCATGGGAGAACAGAAGGGCAGTGTTAGCACAGGGAGATAGCTTGGGGGGCAGGGTACTGCATGGGAGGGAAGGATACAGGGAAGTGGTAACTATAGGGAGGAAGTGGGAAGAGAGCTGTTACATGGTAGAAAATTGCAGTCAATGTCATGAGACAAAAATGTATATGAATTTCTGTATGAAAAATGAATTTGCTCTGTAAACTTTCACCCAAATCACTATAAAAATTTAAATTAATTAATTAATTAATTAAACTTACAAAAATGGATGTTGTTCTTACATATCTGCAAAATCAGTAAAAGGACATATTAAAAATATCAATTCTAATCCATAAAATTATACAGTAATCTATAAAATTATACACTACCTTTTTCTGTCAAAAAGCACTGGGATACATATATGAATAAAATATACTACTTTTATAGAAGAACACAAAATTGAGGTTGAAAGTGGGAAAATAGCCCATGTTTGTGGGTAAAAAAGCTAACCATTTTAAAGACCTGTATTAACAGCACAGGGCCCTTGGTGGTGCAAGCAGTTTGTGCTCTATGACTACCTAAAGTTTGGTGGTGCAAACCTATCCAGCAGCACCACAGAAGAAAGGCCTGGCAATCTGTTTCCAGAAGATTAAAGCCAAGAAAACACTACGGAGCAGTTGTTATGTTGGCAAATGTCTTGTCGTTTATGTTTTCACCACAATAAAAGTAAAAAACAACCAAAAAAACACCACAGAGCAGTTCTACTGTGTAAAATATGGGTTTCCATGAGACGGAATCAACTGGAAAGTAAGTAATGGTTTTGGTTTTGTTAGGAGCAGCACACATTCAGGAATACAACAATTTCCAGTATAATCAAGTGAAATTCTAGAGGTAAAAATAAATGAGTTATACATGTGGTAGACCAAATTAACAAAACATATATGAAAAAAATATTAGGATGTATATATACACACACTAAAACAATTAAAATGATATGGTAACAATACAAGAAACATCCTGAGGTATACATAACTATGTATATGGTACTAAGGAGCTCTGGTTGCGTAGTGCCTAAGGCATTTGACTGCTAACCAGAAGGCTGGCAGTTCAAACTCACCAGCCGCTCCTCGGAAGGAAGGTTGGGCAATCTACTTCCATAGTGATGCCACATTGGAAACCCAAGAAGGGGTCGCTATGAGTCAAACAGACTCGATGGCAGTGAGTTTTTTTTTTTTTTTTTTTGGTATGTGGTAGTAGTAGCATTAACAATATACAGTTTCACATAGGGATAGATTACTCAACAAATGATGTTGCAGAAGATTGTTAGTTAAAATAAAATCCTACTTTACAGTCTTTAAATTATCAAATAAATTCTGGAGGGGTTACAATTTTAAATAAAGCTATAAAAACAAAGTAAATACTAAGGTCTTCTAAACATAAAAACCAAAACACAAAGGCAAACAGATTTAATTGTATAAAATTTACAACCTCTATAAGTCAAGGCTGTTTCAGACAAAAATTAAAGCAAATTTCAATTAGAAAAAATATTTTTAAAAAATGTTAAGAAAGGTATACTTGTCTTAGAAATCAATAAATAGATTATTACTATTCCAGTCTAAACAATAAGAAGAAATATGAGCAAAAACATGGATGGTTAATTCACAGAAGAAATTCAAATATCCAATAAATAGGAGATAAATCATTTAAACTCACCAATAATCAAAGTAAGCAAACTGAAATTACCATATTGCATTTTTTAAAAATCATAACAAATTGGCAGCACTGTACCAATATTTTAGGGTTTTTTTGCACATAGAAATTTATTTGGTAATATTCCAAAAAAATAAAGCCATAATTTTAATTATTTTACTGGTATGAATTTATGCTAAATAATCAAAAATGTTAATTTATGGAAGTAATAAGAAATTCTATCAAATATTTACTTGTAAAATTTCATCCCAGCATCACTTATTATAGTAGAACAATATAACTTTCCAATAATCTTGGAAATAATCTAAATGCTCAAAATAGAGGAGTGGGTAAAATATATTATCATATATACAATATAAAATGCATGCATTATTTTTAATGTACACAATTATATGGGAAACATACAATATATATTAAAAGAAAATTGGACATAAAATAGTATAAACCCTATGATCTCAAATTCTTAAATTCCACATATTGTCATAAATTATATATTCATGTGCATACAAACATACATATATAGAAAGAAAAAAGATCAAAGAATTACCCGATAACAGTAACAATAGTTCTCTTTTGGCTATGAATATACAAAATGTTTTTGGTGGTTTTTTTTGTGATTTTATGTATTTTTCTTATTTTCTGCAATAGACATATTTTTATAACAGAAGAAATAATAAAATATTTTACAAGCCCACTCAATTTTTATGAAACTTTTTCAATGCAATACTGTTGCTATGTTTTATTGTAATGAGAATCAATAATTCTTAGAATACATTTCTAGTGCAATGACTCACATTTTAAAATTGCATTAAAATTTTTGTTGCCAAGAAATTATTACTCCTAGTGCCAAAATAAGCCTTTTCAGGCTCTGTACTAGGAAATATACTTATTTGCATAGCTGCTGAAATGCATTCAGTAATGATTTGCGATTGCCATGTTCCCTTAATCATGCCTGTTCCCAATCAGGGCAGTTAAATGCTGGGCATGCTTCTGAGATCGGATCTAGCACTCAAAGATAAGAGACTGCTTAGATAAACCAGACAATTTGTAATGTTTCTGATGCAAGTTTTTAAATCAGAAATAGTTTAAGAGCTACTGAGTTACAAATACCATACAATGGTGTCACAAACAAGAATTCAGAACTCAAGCCAAGTTTCAGCAAGAACACAAAAGAGAAGGAAAGCCTCTCTTGCATGAGGCCCAGCAGAACACACAATTACAAGCTCATGGGCGGAAAAGGGAGCTCCAAGCGTGGCAGTGCTGATGACGGTCAGCAACAGGTCAGTATTAGGCCTGGGATGCAAAAATCTATCTGAGAACAAAATTAGCATAAGTGATACAATGCATCACCTTGGAGCATTTCCTTGAAAGAAATTAAAAAGGAGCAGATGCTCCTAAAAAGGAACAGACATGAGCAAGCTTTTTATTGTTCCTTCTGTATGTCAAAAATTAGTTTAACCAACAAATAAAATTTAAAGCCAGAAAAATGGAAAAATCACCAGTCATAAAACATAAAAGAGATCTGAATGTGTAAGATTTACCAAGAGTGAAACTCTAGCCATGATGATGAGCAAAGCAAGACTGCTTATGATGACTTGATACTTATGAACTTGATAGCTAAGAGGCATGGAAAGGACATAAGGCAAGGTCATAAAATGGCCCTACCATCCACCTAGGATCATTGAGTCACCCTTTCCTCAATCACTTATTTATTTCTCATCAGTGCCACCCGTCAACCCTACCCCAAATAATCTTCAGAATCTCAATATTTCTCTCCTTCATAGAATCCCATCCATGTTGGTATCATCTCTCCATCTGAAAAAGTGCCCCCCTATAAAGTCTCTCTCTATTCTTAGCATCACTATATTTTTCATAAAAATTTCAGAACAATCTTTAAAAATGTAAAGCAGATCATGTCACTACCCTGCTTAAAACTCTCCGGTGGCTTTCCATGACTCTTAAAACATATTCACATAAAAAAGAAAATCCATTTCCGTGGCTTACAAGGCCCTTTCTGCTCTGGCCCTCCGTAACCATGAACCTTGACTCTTCTGCCGCCCTCACCCTCCAGAAACACTGCCCTCTTTCAGATCTTCTAACACACCCGCCTCACTCCTCCCTCTGCCCTGAGTTCCATCAGCCTGGAATAAGCTTTCCCAGATCCCTCTGCTTGGCTCTTTCTTGTCATTTATGGCTGAGACTGAATATTACTTCTTCAGAGAGGTCTTCCTTTAACACCCAATTAGAAGCAGCTCTCTGGTACTCTATATCACATCACTCCATTTTATTTTCTTCATGATACTTATCATTATGTGATATTTTCATGTTTACTCAGTATTTATTCATTGTTTATCACTTTCCACTACAATATAAAAATAGAGATTCTATTTATCGTGTTAAAAGTTTTAACCTCAGCACCAAAAATGATGCCTAGTACAATGTAGGTCCTCAATAAATACTTGTTGAGAGAATTAATAAAATGTTCCTGAAAACTTGTGTGATAACAGAATGTATGACTGTACAAAGTGATGTTAAAATGTTATAGTGATGTTGATTAATTTCCTAGAGAGCTAAAAACATTATAGAATCTCATAACTAATTACAGTCACCTTTTAGACAATTTTGTCTAATAACGTACCTAGCATTTATACATGTCATTTACTTTGTCTGATTCCTCCATAACTGAAGATAGGAATCAACTGATTTAAGACCAATGAGTATCTGATTAAGATGGTGGTAGTCTCACCTTCAGCATGCTTAATGATGCTGAATGATGGTCTTATTTGTGTCAGCTGTACTGGGGTTCTTAAGACCTATGCTTCTTGCCAGCTAATTTTCACGAAGTAAGAGTTACAGGCAGAGTTACTCAGTGGTCTGCCCATATCCCACTGACCATTTTCACTAACACCAGCTCATGCGGGAGCTCTGGTAGCATAGTGCCTAAGGTGTTTGACTGCTAACCAGAAGGCTGGTGGTTCAAACCCACCAGCCACTCCTCAGAAGGAAGGTTGGGCAATCTACTTCCATGGTGATACTATCTCGGAAACCCAAGAAGGGGTCACTATGAGTTGGGTCTGATTCAACGGCACATAACAACAACAAACAGTTCATGGTATACTTTCACACCCAACATCAAACAGCCCTTCTGTCTGAGAGCTGCCTCTCTCAGGCTACTAGATCCCACCTTGCTTCTACCCACAGAAAACATGTGACTTTATGCCCACCTGGTAGAGTCTCTGAGTGGTCCAAATGGTTAATGCACATGGCTGCTAACAGAAAGGTCAGAGATTCAAATCCACATACAGTAGCTCAGAAGAAAAGCTTGGAAATCTACTTCCAATATCAGCCACTAAAGATCCTGTAGAGCACAATTTTACACTTGAGGGTTTCTATGAACTGGAATCAACTCCATGGCAATGGGGCATGGGCTTCCTTAGCCAATGACAACAGAGCACTGGAGTATAAACTGACTCCATGGTTATACTGATCAGAATAATTCTGAGATGTGATGTACGGTCTCCAAAGGTTCCCTGAAGAATGACTCTAACTCATCCCTAGTGGGATGATGCTTGATTTCACAAACTTGTTTGGCTTTTTTCCCTTCACAGGCCTGCTTCTTCACTCTTCTACCAATTTTTCCTGCTAAAACTGCCCAATAAATCATATTCACATGAATTTTCTCCAAAACTTAGCCTAAGACAAAGAATATGAGCAAAATGCAAAGAGAAAGAAAATAAGTAATATTAAAAATGGTTACAACTGTTGATGCTATCAAACTGCACTGTGCTGCAGACATGCAGGGAGTAAGAATATGGACAGCGTATAAGGAAGATAGAGAAAGGGGCACATAAATGGTAGATTGGAGAAAAATGAGAAATCGAGAATCCACTCTAAAGAAATGAGAATTTCTTTAGATGATCATAGATGGCATGAATAAGTTTCATATGAGAGTAGAAAAAGACATTCAATCAGGAATTCATAGTCAAATAAAAGATCTTAGCCATACAACAGACATATTGTCAAATAAATGGACATTTGTCTTAAAGTAAAATGTTTAATTTAAAAATATATGAGAAGGCACCAGACATTTGAACAGCATCATAAGAAGCTAGATTATAGTTAAGAAATACAAAATCCTAACAGAATTGTTCATCTAAAGACTGTATCAAAAAATTGAAAAGATAAACTACAGATTGGGAGAAAATTAGATCCAATATGGATCTAATATCCAAAATATATAAAATTCTCCACAACTTAACAACAAAAAGACAAACATGTCAATAAAAAAGTTAAAGGGTTTGAACAAACATTTTACCAAAGAGGATATTCAAATATACAACTAGCACTTGAAAATACCAAAACCTTCTGCCCTCAAGTTGACTCTGACTCATGGTGACCCTATAGGAGAGTATAGAACTGCCTATAGGGTTGCCAAGGTTGTAAATCTTTACAGAAGCAAATTGCCACATATTTCTCCCACATTAGGACCACCAACCTTTTGGTTAGCAACCAAGTGTTTAACCACTGTGCCATTAGGGCTCCTTCTTTACCCATTAAATAAAAATCCATGGCCATCAAGTAGATTCCAACCCTCAGTTACTCTATGGGACAGAGTAGAACTGCCCCATAGTGTTTTCAAGGCTGGAAATCTTTATGGAAGCAGACTGCTTCATCTTTCTCCTATTGAGTAGCTGGTGGGTTTGAACTGCCCATCTTTTGGTTAACAGCAAAATGCTTAGGCCACTGAGCCACCAGGGCTCCTTTCATTAGCCATTTTGTTGTTGTTGTTAGGTGCTGTCAAGTCTGCTCCAACTCATAGCAACCCTGTGTACAACAGAATGAAACACTACTTGGTCCTACGTCAGCCTCACAATCCCTGCTATGCCCAAGCCCATCATTGCAGCCACTTGTCAATCCATCTCATTGAGGGCCTTCCCCTTTTTCATTGACCCGCCACTTTACCAAGCATGATATCCTTCTCCAAGGAATGGTCCCTTCTGAAAACATGACAAAAGTAGGCCTGATGAAGTCTGGCCATTCCTGCTTCCGTGGAGCATTCTAGCTCTACTTCGTCCAGGACAGTCTGTTAGTTTTTCTGGCAGCCCATGGTACTTAAAGATCGATATCTTAGGCATTACTGAGGTAAAATGGACTGGTTTTGGCCACTTTGAATCAGACAACCATATGATCTACTGCGCGAAGAACGACAAGTTGAAGAGGAATGGCATGGCATACATCGTCACAAAGAATGTTTCAAGATCTATCTTGAAGTACAATGCTGTCAATGATAAGATAACATTTATATGCCTACAAGGAAGACCAGTTAACACTACTATATTCAAATTTACACACGAATCACCAAAGTGAAAGAAGAGGAAACTGAAGATTTTACCAACTTCTGCAGTCTGAAATTGACCAAACATGCAATCAAGATGTGGTGATTATTACTGGTGATTGGAATGCACAAGTTTGAAACAAAGAAGAATCAGCAGAAGCTGGAAAATATGGCCTTGGTGACAGAAATGACACTGGAGATTGCATGATAGAATTGTGAAGACCAACAACTTATTCATTGCAACTACCTTTTTTCAACAACATAAACAGAAACTATACACATAGACTTTGCCAGATGGAGTACACAGGAATCAGATCGACCACATTAGACATTACAAAATACCAAACTCACTGCAGTCGAGTCAGATAAGACTCATAGCAACCGTTCCTTGGGTTCCCAAGGCAGTATCACTACGGAAGTAGATTACCCAATTTTCCTTCCAAGGAGCAAGCAGCTGGTGAGTCTGAACTGCCAGCCTTCTGGTTACCAGTCAAATGCCTTAGGCACTATAGCACCAGAGCTCCTTACATTAGCATTATCAAGACACTAATCAAAACCACAATAAGGTATCATCTCACCCCCATGAGAATGGAAATATCAAAAAGATAAAAAAGAAGAGGTGTTGGCCAGGCTGTGGAGAAGTAGGAAGCTTTATTCACTGCTGCTGGGAATGTAAAATGGTATAGTCACTTTGGAAAACAGTTCGAAAATTCCTGCAAAAGCTGAACACAGAACTAACATAAGACCTAGCCATCCTAAACCCAGATATATACCAGAAGAAGTGAAAGCAAAAAAGTAAACAGAAACCTGTACATACATAGATACATTATAATATTACACAGCAACAACAATGCAACGCACTGCCTTAGAGTCAGAGCCAACTCATAGCGACCCCTCCTTGGGTTTCCAAGGCAGTATCACTATGGAAGTAGATTGCCCAACCTTCCTTCCAGGCAGTGGCTGATGGGTTTGAACTGCCAGCCTTCTGGTTAGCAGTCAAATGCCTTAGGCACTATGCCACCAGAGCTCAGCAATAAAGAGAAATGAAGTCTTGATGAATGCCACCACATGGGTGAACACTGAAAACATGCTGAGCAAAATAAGTCAGTCACAAAAGAACAAATGATGTATGGTCTCACTTACACGAAATAAGAAAATATATAGAAACCAAAAGCAAATAGTTACCAGGAATAGACAGGAGAGGAAAAGGAAGCGCTTTTGCTTAGGTGCAGTGGCCTCTTGTTAGTGATGCTGGAATAGTTTGGAAAAGAATAGTCAGAATGGCTACACAATGCAAAGAATGCAACCAATTTCAATGGATTATATCTGTAAAAATTACTGACTTTTATTGAATTGTGGTGAAAATATATTTTCACCACAATTTAAAAAAAAAAGAAGAAAGAAAGAAACTTTGTGATAATAAATGTTACTGGTATTAGATTGCTTAGAAAATTAAATAAATGGTAAGGAAAAATTATGGAGCTCTGGTGGTGCAGTGGTTAACGCATTTGGCTGTTACCCAGAAGGTCAGCAGTATGTACCCAATAGCTGCTCTGCGGAAGAAAGATGAGGCAGTTTGCTTACTAAAGATTTACAGCCTTGGAAACCCAATGGGGATCACTATGTGTCAGAATTGACTAGATGGCAGTGAGTTTTTTTGGTTTTAAGGGAAAAGTATTTCCATACTAGAATTCTATATCCAGACAAACTATTAACTGTGAAGAAGCAGAACAGCTAGTTAGGAATGAAAAGTGTCAAAATTTCTCTTTCATGCATCTTTTCTCAGGAAATTATGAGCTTTGTTGCCTATTAAAATGAGATGATAAATATTGAAAAGAAGAAAGAAGAGAACCAGAAATAGAGGTTCTAACAGGAGAGAGAGAGTCAAAGAGGATTTTCAGGGGTGATGGGAAAGGAAGTTGATGATGAACCTGGCTGAGAGAGCAGCCAGGGCAAACAGTGGCTAGATGGAACACTGTAGCAAAGTATCTCCAATAAGAAAAGAAACTCAGAGACTACGTGGTGTGTTGAAATGTATTGTGAGGAAATTTATATTTCTGAGGCAAAATTTTGGGGTGAAGTGATGAATGAATGAAACAAATCAAAGACAACAAAAAAAGACAATAACTTTGGGAACAAAAAGCATGTTCTTATTATGTGCCATCGAGTTGGACCCAACTCATAGCGACCCCTCTTTGAGTTTCTGAGGCAGTATCACTACAGAAGTAGATTGCCCAAAAAAAAGCATAAGAAAAAGGAAATATAATCATGGTGCAGCTGGGAAGACCATTTACATAGTCATAAAAACATTTCCACTGAATACTGACCTTGCCAAAATTATGCTGCAATTTATTAAGATGGAAAGTGTACATGTACAATGGCAGGAAGGAGCCAAATCCTCATCTCCTATCATGAGAAATTAATAGATAATGCTTAAAATTGAAAAATGAAGAAGTAGAAGTACAGCATGCTATTTCAATATATAGAAGCACATATAAAAAATTGCGAAAAGAGTTGCAAGCATACGATGTACATATATATAATTTTAGTAAAACTGAAGCATTTAAAAAAGAGTTTTAAAAAGAGCTTTGAGTCATTTCTCTCTTAATACTTGGGCATTTGACCTTTATTTATATGCATTAGAAAGATCAGCTTACAGCTTGTTAACCTTATGAGGAATTGATTAATTGGTAAATGTTTTGAATAAAGTGATCTTAAAAAAAGAATTCCACAATCTCTAATAACAATATAGTTATAGCTAACATTTATTTAGGAGCTCTGGTAGCATAGTGCCTAAGGCACTTGACGGCTAACCAGAAGGCTGACGGTTCAAACCCACCAGCCACTCCTCGGAAGGAAGGTTGGGCAATC
>NW_006922093.1:1449763-1457099 GCF_000298275.1 Orycteropus afer afer | reverse complement strand
GGAAACCCAAGGAGGGGTCGCTATGAGTCGGGAGCAACTCGACGGCAAATAACAACAACAACAACATTTATTTGGTGTTTATTACATATCTATAATACCTCGGTGGTCCCTTGGTGGTGTAAATGGTTTGCACTGAACGACTAACCTAAAAGTTAATGGCTTAAATGCATCCATCAGCACCGTGGAAGAAACACCTGATGACTTGCTTCTACAAAGATTACAGCCAAGAAATCCCGGGGCAGCTTTGTATGCACCCCTATGCTCTGTAACACGCAGGATCTTCCAGAGTTGGAACTGACTTGAGGACATGCTTAGGATTATTATTATTATAATAATACATGATTAATTCTCACAGTATACTTTTGAGTCTGTACTATAATTACCCCTACATTACAGAGGAGGAAACTAAGGTTTAGAAAACATCAATCTTTGCCCCAAAAAGTGACAGCACCAAGATTTATCTTCCCCAGAAATCTACGTGGTTGCCTTCCCACCTGTTTGAGGACTTGGAATAGATTTCACCTTCCTAGGAAGATGACGGCCCTCGTTGAAATAGGAACCAATCTTCCTCCCCACCATCCCATGACCTGCTGCTTCATTTTCTCCATAGCACTTTACCAACTGAAACACCATGGAATGCATTTATGTTGCTTATTGTCTGTCTAATCACTTAAGTACAAAATCCATGAGAACAACGGTCTTTGTCTCTTTTCTTACTTGTCATAACCCCAGTGCTCTGATGAACATCTGTCACATAATGCTGTCGTTGTTGTCGTTAAGTGCCATCAAGTCGATTCCAACTCACAGAGACCCTGTGTACAACAGAACAAAACATGGCCCAGTTCTGCGCCATCTTCAAAATCCTAGCTATGCTTCAGCCCACTGTTGCAGCCATTGTGTCAATCCATCTCAGTGAGGGTCTTCTCCTTTTTCTCTGACCCTCCACTTTATCAAGTGTGATAGCCTTCTCTAGGACTAGACCCTTCTGTCACATAATAGGCAATCAAATAATATTTGCTATATTTGTTGAAAATTCTAGATTCTAGAATCTGATAACTTTACCACCATGCTTGCTATATTATCAACTCCAGTTAATCACTATGCAAGTATAGACTATCATGTGTTGACCAACCATTTTCAACTTATAAAAAGACAGCATGAAAGAAAACCAACAACACTATTTAGAACAATCGAACACTATTACTAATCTATAAAGACAGCACCACTTTTTCCTATGTAAAAGAATAGTCTTAGGGAGTGTCCAAAAAATTACTGGATTTGCTTTATCTTTCACCAAGGTTTTCATTTAAACTACTGATTTTCTTGGTAGCTAACATAAGCAAATACCTTGTTGTGTTAAGTAAAGGTTATGAGAAGACGACCAACCCCATGAGGAGAAAGTTCACATAGGTAAAACAAATACTATATATATATATATTAATATCATTAATATCACACACAAGTAAAATTTTGCTGAAGATACTTCAAAAATGGTTGCAGTGGTACATCAACATAAATACAAGGTGGATTCAGAAGTGCATGTGGAGCAAGGGATATCATTCTAATGTAAGACAGATCTTGGTGAAGAGCAAAGAATATAAATCCTCCCAGAAGAAAGCAATGACATTGCAGTTACTCAAGAAATGGATGTGAATCCAATTAAGTGACTTAAAATTTGTCCCTGTAGTAGCTGAACTATGCAATCTATTCAGCTCCCACTTAATAACAGGGGGGAGCATTATGTTCTTCCTACTCCTTCTGTGAACAAAGTGTAAATCAGGATTGACACAAGCATAATGAGGTAATAGTTCAGCATTCAAATCAATTCACAATAAGTTTAGAGTTCTGAAAAGGAAATAGGGGTTGAAAAAGGGAACCCTCACATTCTGTTGTTGGTTAGAATAAAAGACAAAAAATCTATAATCCTCTCCAGATTTTACAGCTATTAATAGCTAATGACTAACACAATAAACTCAGTAGAAGAACATTACCTTTTCATTCTTGAGATACTGAATGCCTTCAGGTAAGAGGTCAATTAAGGTCTAGGAAAGAACTAGCATTGGCCCATTTAATGCAATATGGTCACTGAGTTTGATGATAAATAAAGCAACTGAAAGTAAATTTCATTTTCCAAGGTATTTCTTTTTTGTTAAAAGCCTATGCCTTTATTTTTGAACTTCCCTTTTAGAGTATCACACTTAGGATTAAACGAACTACATCTTTAGGATCTTCTAGTTCTGTGGTTATTTTATGATTTAAAGAAGACTAATCAATACTTGACTTGATCTGGAATATGAAAATTCTTCCTCATACAATTTTATACTCAATTAGGTAGGTTTTATTTTTTTCTTTTCATCATTTCTTTACTGTTTTTATTTCCTTTTCTTTTGTGGTATCTTACAAGTCAACATCTCTAAATTGCAAACAAGAACTAAACAGATGATTTCTGTGACAATACTATCATTTACATTATTTCCTATTATACTAAGAGATATGAGTACATAAGGTGGGTCATATGGTGAAGTAACTATTTCTACATAAAATGTAAAATATTTTAAATAAAGAAACCAAGAAGGCCATTTGTTTTGTAATCATTTTTATGTCTTCTTTGCCACATTCAAGTAAAATACAAAGAAAAAGCAGGGATTTAGAAATAATTTTGAAATATGATTAATTTCTAAATCATTCTGCTTGTCTGTATGCATGAATCAAATCAATGATATTACTAGCAAAGTCCCTATGCATACTTTACCAAAAAAAAAAAAAAAAAAAAAATCTCAACCTGGAACTATAGCTTACTTGTGGTGCAAACGACTAAAACATTACTAATGACAAGCCAACACATACAAATGTTCCTGCTAAACTTAATTTACACATATATACATCTCAACTTTTCATTAATTAATTCAAGAAGTCAATCATTTATTCCTCAATGCTTTTACTATCCTCCTGGATCATGCATGTCAAAAAATCAAAGATGCACATGGCATAGTTCTTTCCCCAAAGAGTGTATCCTCTCATGGAGGAGATGAGAGTAAGCCAACAATTACCACTCAGGGCAGAAGGAGAAGACAAAGTAATGTATTATGATGAAATGTGCAAAGACCCAGAGTTAGAAAAACAAAAGGGAAGAACACGCTCAACATTTCTCACACTGAAAGAACCAAAGAAAAAAAGTCAAGTCTTGAGTTGTAATATTAAAGGATTCTACAGGGAAAATACTGAACTACATAGGATGCATCTAAAGAAGATGAAAGGAATAAACAGAGTCACTTTACCACAAAGAATGGGTCAATGTTCAAACATTTCAAGAGTTAGCATGTTATCAAGAACCAACGGTACTGAAGGAAGAAGTCCAAGGTATATTGAAGGAATTGGTGAAAAACAAACTTGAGGAATTGACAGAATACCAAGATGTTTCAACAAATGGACACAACACTAGAAGCACTCACTCATCTATGCCAAAAAATTGGAAAGACAGTTAACTAAGCAAACAGCTGGAAGACGTCTATATTTGTGCCCAGTACAAAGAAAGATGATGCAATAGAATGTGGAAATTATCTAACAATATCATAAATGAGTAAAATTTTGCTGAAGATAATTCAAAAATGATTACAGAAGTAAATAGACAGGGAACAGAAATTCAAGCCAGATTAAAAAGAGGACACAGAATAAAAGATATCACTGTTAATGTCAGATGGATCTTGGCTAAAAGCAAAGAATACCAGAAACATGTTTACCTGTGTTCTTTTTGTAATTGTGGATCAGGACAAATTGTGGATAACACTGCAAAGAATGAGAATGCCAGATCACGTAATTGTGCTCATGGGGAACCTGTACATAGACCAAAAGGCAGTCATTTGAAGAGATTAAAGGGATATTATGTAGTTTAAAATCAGAAAAGGTTTGCATCAGGTTTGTATCCTTTCACCATAATTACTCAATCTCTACAATCAGCAAATAGTTTGAGAAACTATACTACATGAAGAAGAACATGATATCAAAACTGTAGGAAGAGTCATTAACAACTTGCGATATGCAGATGACACAATCTCGCTTGCTAAAGTGAAGAAGACTTGAAGTACTTACTGAAGAAGATCAAAGACAATAGCCTTCAGTATGGAATATACCTCAACATAAAACAAAAATTTTCACAACTAGACAAATAAGCAACAATATGAACAACAGAGAAAACAATGGCATTGTCAATGACTTCATTTTACTTGGATTGACAATCAACTCCAATGGAAGCTACGGTCAAGAAATAAAATGATGCATAATATAGCATCAGAGAAACCTGCTGCAAAAGACCTCTTTAAAGTGTTAAAAAGAAAAAATGTCATCTTGAGGACCAAGGTGCAGCTGACTCGAGCCATGACCTTTTCAGTCATCTCGTATGCATGTAAAAACTGGACACTCAATAAGAAGACTAAATGAGAATCGATGGCTTTGAATTATGGTGTTGGTGAAGAATATGGAATACGCCAGGAACTTCCAGAAGAACAAACAAATCTGTCATGAAAGAAGTATAGCCAGGAAGCTCCACAGAAATGAGGATAATGAGAGTGTCGCATGTACTGTGGACATGTTATCAGGAGGATCAGACCCTGGAGAAGGACATCACGCTTGGTAAAGTAACAGTTAAGCAAAAAAGAGGAAGACTCTCAAAGAGATGACTTGATATAGTGGCTACAACACAGGCTTAACCACAGCAAAACTTGTGAGGATGGTGCATGACCAGGCAATATTTCTTTCTGTTATACACAGGGTCATTATGAATCAGAATCAACTAGATGGAACCTAACAACAATAACAACAGAATAATGAATAATAGAAGGGTGCTCAAATACCACAAAGGCTTTCATTTGTAGTAACCTGGAGCAGGGAAAAAGAGCTCCGATACAGTATGCTTAAGGAAAGCTTCAGCAAAGAAGCAATGCTTTGGTTAAATCTTGAATGAGTAAGTGAAGGTAAGAAAGTGAATTGTTAAATGGGGTATGTGTTATGCAAAGGGACATATTTGACACAATATACAACAAACTGGAAAACACAAGTAATTGACAGGAGCTAACATTACATGCCAGACATCTTGATAAGCACTCATTTAATAGGCATAAAAGTATTGTGAAATAAATATTTCTCCCATTTTTTTAATCAGGAAACAAAGGCTTAGACAGCTACAAATCTTGCCCAACTTCATAGGAAGTCTAGATCTTATTTCATAGCTTTTGCTCTTAAACTATAACACAATAAACTAGACTTTCTCAAGGTTAATAAAAGTGAAGTGGCAAAAGAAAATTATATAGACATAGCCAAATAAATAGCCATTCATAGATTTTAAGATGGGGGATTATGTTACAAAAACAACTACAATAGTCAAAGTAAGAGTAGGAAAGATCGAAGTGCATCACTGGAGATGAGAGAGATTCACTACAAGATGTCAAGAGATCATCAGGAAATAAAATACAGCCAACAAGACTTAGTAGCTGCAATCGAGACGACTCCTTGGTTCCTGGCTTGGACAATAAAACAGATGACGCCCTGTAACTCAGAAGAAAAGTCTAGATAGTAATGGGGAGACATTTTTGTATACAGTATTAAACCAAAAACCAAACTTACGGCTGTCGAGTTGGATCTGAATCACAACAATCCCTCCTTAGGTTTCCAAGGTGGTATCACTACGGAAGTAGATTGCCCCATCTTCCTTCCAAGGAATGGCCAGTGGATTGAACCACCAGCCTTCTGGTTAGCAGTCCAGTGCATTTGATCAAAATCACCATGGAAAAGGATGACAATTTTAGAAAAAGGAGGAGAGGGAAGCTAAAAGAGGAGCACTGATTAATATCAAATTCTGGGGTTGTGTGTTTGCTCATTAAGTTTCCCTTCTTTGCTGTACCTTCAATTTTTCCCTCATACTGACTCTTTCCCTCTCTCCTCAACCTCGACCCTCACCTGGTTGTTACCCTGTCTCACTCACCTCCCGGGCAGCCAAATTTCTTAAAATAATTTTACCATTTCCACTTCTTCATGCTACATTCCTTCTTTTACATAGTATATAATCTTCTTACCAGACACTCCAAATTAAGTTTTTAAGGAAATTAACTAAAACCAGAGCTCTGATAGTGTAGTGCTTAAGGCACTTGACTGCTAACCAGAAGGTTGGTGGTTCAAACCCACCAGCCACTCTTCGGAAGGAAGATGGGGCAAGCTACTTTCATAGTGATACTGCCTCGGAAACCCAAGGAGGGGTCGCTATGAGTCGGGTCCAACTCGACAGCACATAATAGTAACAACAGTAAACACTGTGCAGTCATTTATATTACTCATCTCTCTTACCACCTTGAGCAGCATTTGATAGTTGACTTTTTCCTTCATATTAAAAGTTTCTCTTCTCCCTTAGTTATTATAGCATTCTCTTTTTGCTCCATCCTTTGGGTTGTTCATATCTATATATCTCTATCTATAGTGTGTGTGTGTGTATTCAATATTCTTCACCAACAACATAATAAAGACATACATATACATACACACACACACAACCCAATAATTTGTGTGTTTGAATTTGAAGCAAATCCAAGAGGAAAATTTACTTACATCTGCCATCACAGAATGTCAGCTTTACCCAAGTGATAAATCTTATTTTAGGCTTAAGAGGGGATATAAGAACCCAACAACACCTACGAGAGTACCCTTGGGAAAAGCTCAGTTTCTCACATGACAGAAAGGGTTTTAGAATTTTTCTACAAAACGTAAATGGAAGAAAAACATGTTGGTACGTTATGCAGTTTCAAGTATGAAAAATCTTTCTTTGCATAGTTAGGTTTTTCAAATGATTTGCATGTTTTAAATCCTTTCCCTCATGGTAACAAAGTCATGCATTCCTGTTTTCTCAATATTCACTGAAAGTATTCTTCTCTGTCTGACAATGCTAACCACTGTTGAAATTGATGCTGCTAGAATAAGTTGGAGTTCTGGTGGTACAGTGCCTAAGGCATTTGACTGCTAACCAGAAAGTTGGCCGTTCAAACCCTCCAGCTGCTCTGCAGAAGGAAGACAGGGCAATCTACTTGCATAAAGATTTACCACCTAGGAACCTGTGGGCTTGGGCTTGTGACCATAGTCGCAGGGGACATCAAGCTCAATTGGCATAACATACTATACAAAACATTGTTCTACCTCCTACTTTGGCGAGTAGCAACTTGGATCTTAAAAGCTAGCAAGCTGCCATCTAGATGCAATGATGGGTCTCACTTCATACAGAGGAAAGAATAATGAAGAAAACCAAAATTCATGGAAACAATTAGTCCTGGTCCACCATCTGATCTATAGCATATAC
>NW_006922093.1:1411101-1441273 GCF_000298275.1 Orycteropus afer afer | reverse complement strand
GTAAACTGTGGTCAATGACATGAGACAAAGTATATGTGAACTGCTGTATGGAAAGTGAATTTGCTCTGTAAATCTTCACCCAAATCACAATAAAAAAAAAAAAGAAAAGAAAGAAAGAAAGAAAAAAAAATCAAATTGTGGAGTTACTACATTAAAGTTAAGATTTAGAGATGTTTTACTCTACATGAAAAATACAGCAAATTCAGGGGAAAGATTTTATCTCTTCATATTATCTTCTTGAATCAACTGTAAAATATAAGGCAGGATTATAAGAAGCAATGAAAGACGTAGAGATTCCCACATATTTTAATCAATGTTTTGCTTGTGTGACATGAATAATTAGAACTCACAGCAACCCTATAGGTTAGAGTAGAACTTTCCCACTGGGGTCCTTAGGCTGTAGTCAGTATGGCTGCAGATCACCAGGTCTTTTCTCCTAAGGAGACATTGATGGATTAGAACCAGCATCGTTTGGTTATCATCCAAGCACTTACCCATTATGCCATCAGGGCTACTTAGTTTAATAAATATTCATAGTGGATGAATTGGGTTTTCAAGGAGGTAAATCTTTACAGAACTAGATTGCCCATCTTCCTTCTGCAGAGAAGCTGGTGGGTATGAACTGCAAACCTTCTGGTTAGCAGTCAAATGCCTTTGGCACTATGTCACAGAACTCCTTAGTGTAATAAATAGTGTAAAAATGTTTATTACCAGGATAAATGTCATTCCAGAGTTGTCTTTCCATTAAGACTCTTCAGGAATGAACAGAGATTTAAGACATCTTTCACTGATAAAACCACCCCTGATACATCAGTTTGTCATACTGTGGTGACTTTTGTGTTGCTGTGATGCTGGAAGCTATGCCAATGGTATTTCAAATAACAGCAGGGTCACCGATGGTAGACAGGTTTCAGCAGAGCTTCTGGACTAAGACAGACTCAGGAGAAGGAAGGGGGCATCTACTTCTCAAAAAATTGGCCAGTGAAAACTTTATGAATCACAGTGAAACTGTCTGATATATTTCTAGAAAACTTTATGAACAGACATGAAACACTGTCCAACACAGTGCTGGAAGATGAGTCCCACAGGTCGAAAGTCACTCAAAATACAACTGGGGAAGAGTTGCCTCCTCAGAATAGAGCAGACTTTAATGATGTGGATAGAGTAAAGCTTTCAGGACCTCCATTTGCTGATGTTACATTACTCAAAATGAGAAGAAACATCTGCAAACATCCATTAATAATCAGAATATGGAACATATGAAGTATCACTCTAGGAAAATTGGAAGCTATCGCAAATGAAATGGAATGCAATTGATTATCCTAGGCATCAGTGAGATAAAATGGACTGGTTTTGTCCATCTGAACCAGACAACCATATGATCTACTCTGCCAGGAATGACAAATTGAAGAGGAATGGTGTGACATTCATCATGCCAAAGAACATTTCAAGATCTACTCTGAAGTACAATGCTGTCAGTGATAGGATAGTATCACTGGAAAACCAGTAAGTAGTACTATTATTCAAATTTATGCATCAACCACCAAAGCCAAACAAAAGGAAATTGAAGATTTTTACCAGCTTCCTCAGGCTGAAATTGACCACACACACATTCAAGATGCGTTGATTATTATTTGTGATTGGAATGCAAAGTTGGAAATAAAGAAGAACCACCAATAGTTTGTAAATATAGTCTTGGGACAGAAATGACTCTGGAGATCTCATGACAGAATTTTGGAAGACCAATGACTTATTCATTGCAAATACCTTTTTTTAACAACATAAACAGCTGCTATACATGTGGACTTCACCAGAGAGAGCACAGAGGAATCAGATCTACTCTATCTGTCGAAAAAGGCAATGGAAAAGCTCATTATCTTCAGCCAAAACAAAGTCAGGAGCTGATTGTGGAACAGACCATCAACTGATCGTATGCAAGTTCAAGGTAAAGCTGAAGACAATTAAAACAAGTTCATGAGAGCCAAATTATGACTTTGATTATATCCCTCCTGAATTTAGAGACCATCTAAGGAAAAGATTTGCTTTATTGAACACCAATGACCAAAAACCAGAGGACTTGTGGGATGACATCAAAAATATCATTCACGAAGAAAGTAAAAGGTCATTAAAAAGACAGAAAAGGAATTAAAATACAAAATGGATGTTAGAAGAGACTTTGAAACTACCTCTTTAATGGAGATTAGTTAAAGCAAATGGAAGAAATGATAAGATAAAAGAGCTGAAAAGAAGATTTCAAAAAGCAGAAGGGTTGTATCCTTTCACCATACTTATTCGATCTGTACACTGAGCAAATAATCCAAGAAGCTGGACTCTATGAAAAAGAGTGTGGCATCAGGATTGGAGGAAGATTCATTAACAACCTGCTAAATGCAGATGACACAATTTTGCTCACTGAAAGTGAAGATGATTTAAGGGACTGACTGATGAAAATTAAAGACTACAGTCAGCAGTATGCATTACGTCTCAACATAAAGAAAACAAAAATCCTCACAACTGGACCAATAAGCAGTCTCATGATAAATGGAGAAAAGACTGAAGTTGTCAAAGATTTCCTATTACTTGGTCCCATGATCAACACCAAGGGAAGCAGTAGTCAAGACATCAGACAATACATTGCACTGGGCAAATCTGCTGCAAAAGCCCTCTTTAAAGTTCTGAAGAGGAAAAATGTCTCTTAGAAGACTAAGGTTCACCTAACCCAAGCCATGGTGTTTTCAGTTGCCTCATATGCATGTGAAAGCTGGACAATGAATAAGGAAGACTGAAGAAGAGTCCATGCTTTTGAGTTGTGGTGTTGTTGAAGAATACTGAAAGTACCATGGACTGACAGAAGAACTAACAGATCTGTCCTGAAAGAAGTGCAGCCGGAATGCTCCATGGAAGCAAAAATAGCCAGACTTCCTTTCACTTACTTTGGTCATGTTGTCATAAGGGACATCCCTGTAGAAGGATATCATGCTTGGTAAAATGGAAGGTCAATGAAAAAGGGGAAGGCCCTCAATGAGATGGATTGACACAGCAGTTGCAAGATGGGCTCAGGTGTAGCAAGGATTGTGAGACTGGCACAGGAGCAGGCAGTATTTTGTTCTGTTGTACTCAGGGTTGTTATGAGTTGGCACCAACTCAATGGCACTTAACTATAACACTGATAAAAAGGAGCTCTAGTGGCACAATGGTTAAGCACTCAGCTAACCAAAAGGTGAGTGGTTCAAACCCAACAGTCGCTCTGTAAGAGAAAGATGTAGCAGTCTACTTCTGTAAAGATTACTGCCTTGGAAACCCTAAAAGGCAGTTCTACTCTGTCCTATAGGGTCTCTATCAGTCAAAATTATCTAGAAGGGAATAGGTTTGTTTTTGATTTACAATGATAAAGTATTAGATACAGCTTTTCATTAACATTTAATGACATTCTGCAAAACTTTGCAGTACATATTGCTTTGAGGAAAAAAAAAAAAAAAAACTCAAGCATCAGGATAAAATTATCAAAATTTCCAAGGGACCGATTTCATAAATGATACAGTAGATGTTTCATTTATTTATTTGTCAATAATCATGCACTGCTCACATCAAAAGAAGCAGTAGTAGATCTAATAATTTAAAGATATTCTTAAATTATTTTTTTTTTACTAAAAGGGTCCTAAGAATATTTTATCTTTTCTAGGACAGTTCATTTAACTTAATTAAAAGGGACAGAAAGAATTATAAAAATATTCTTGGAGCATAGATGACCATAAAAATGCAATTCAAGTATAACAAAAAGCAAAGATAATTAACTAAGATACTTCCATGTAAAATTTTAATTAGTAAATATTGAGATAATGTCTTTGCTAATTGTTCTATATATCCAAGTAATTTCTAGAGGATTACCTGAGATTCTGCTAGCATACTATTTTAGTTCCAGGGAAAAATATACAGTATCTGAACAGTTTATATGTTTAATTTATTTAATCTTTACATCTCATTATATTTTAGAGACTTAAATTTTAACTTAAGTGAGTACATCCTAAATTCAGGCCCTTACCCCTTCTTATTTCTAGAATGTTCTTCATCTAGAAATCTCTAAGGTTATCCACAATACATCATTCAGCTGCTGTTCAACAGTCACCTTATCAGAACTCCTGCCTTAACCACTCTAAATGGAATTATACCTTCCTCCTCCCCAGTCACTTTCTGTCCTCTGGCCATGTTAAATATTTGTTTGTGGTCTCTCTCTGCCTCACAAGAATGTAAGCTCTATAAGAATAGTGATGTAAGTCTTGCTCATTATTGTATGCCCAGCTTCTGAAAAACAGTAGCTGGTATGTGAAGACAACCAATAAATATCCCTTGAATAAATTAATACATACAAGAATCCAGAGTTAAAAGACCATCTGTTTGAGTTTGAAACAGAGGAGTCAGGATCATTGATTCATTTTACAAGTTACTGATGTTGTTCTATTCATTTACAGTAGAAGGCTTACAACACTTAGACCAATTACAAAACCAGGTGCCATGGAGTTGATTCCAATTATGGCAACATCATGTGTTTCAGAGTAGAACTACCCTCCACAGCACTTTCACAGCTGTGATGTTTCAGAAGCATATCACCAGGCCTTCTTCTGAGGTACCTCGGGATAGGGTGAACCTGCCATCATTTGGTTAGAGAATTTATGAGATGTGCTATGGACTGAACTAAGACCCCAAAAAACATGTTGAAATCCTAGTCCCTGTACCTATAAATATGACCCTGGTTGGAAATAAGGGGTTCTCCTTTGTTATGTTAATGAAGCCATACCAGAGTAAGAGTTTCCTAAACCTAATCCTTCCTTCTGAGTGATGTCTTGTGAGAAGGGAAAACAGACATGGACAGAGTATACACACAAAGGCAGAAGAGACCATGTGAAGACAGAGGGAGATGCATCTGCAAGACCAAGAATGGCAAGGACTGCAGGCAGCTACTAGAAGCTGAAGGAAGGACATTTCCCTTCGAGCCAATCCTCCAAATTGGGACTTGTAGCTTCCACAACTGTCAGGAAATAAATTTCTATTCTTTAAAGCCACTCACCTGTGGTATTTTTTGTTACAGCAGAACCAGACAATTCAGACAGGTGAGGAGAACATTTTCAGCACCATTGCCCTTAATGCAGTGCATGCACATAAGCTTTGGCGTTCCAACCCAAGAGGAACATCAGGTCAGGAAGCTGCTGAAGAGTACACCACCCCCACTCCAAGCTTTGCTCATGGGCTGGGAGGGTCCAGGAGCACATGAAGCTCTTCTGTCAGTTAAAGCGACACAAGTAGGAAAACTTTCCTCAGAAAGAAAATAACTTGATTCCAATTTAACTAATGATACACCGGAAACTCCAAGAAGGTGTCAGAAAACTTTTTCATCCTTCAACATCAGTTATCATATTTGTTGGTACAAATGGAAAGTTTATATACACTGCCTTAAGGAAGGTTGGGCAATCCTACTTCCGTAGTGATAACTGCCTCGGAAACCCAAGGAGGGGTCGCTATGAGTCGGGGCCGACTCGACGGCAAACAACAACAACAGCCTTGAAAAGTAAGTTGAAACAAAATAAATTTTACATGCAAGTATAAATAAATAAATAAATAAAAACATGAGTGGGGAGATAAATAAGTAAAAGTGAAACATGAAGTTATGAATTGTTGCAATGAATGCAATGCCATCGAGTCGGATCCAATTCATAGCGACCCCTCCTTGAGTTTCTGAGGCGATATCACTACAGAAGTAGATTGCCCAACCTTCTTTCCAAGAAGGGGCTGGTGGGATTGAACTGCCAGCCTTCTGGTTAGCAGTCAAATGTCTTAGGCACTGTGGTTACTTGTAAATCTAGGAAAGAAGATTGGGCAATCTACTTGCGTAGTGATATCGCCCAAGTGATAAACCCAAAGAGGGGTCTAACCAGGACAAAAACTGATCACTTCAAACAGACTCCTAATTACTACCCAAAGTATTATAATCCAATTAGAGAACCTAAATTCACATTAGTCCATTTTAATATGTACCCCTGTACTTGAAGTTCTTTCACCATGACTGTTCCCTTCCTCCCTCTCCATCTCCACAGATCTCTGACCTTTCACCTGTGTTCCTGTGGCTCCCTGTAGAGGCCAGATGGCAACAGACACCATTTATATTGCTTTTAATCCAAATATTATGCTCTGATACCTATAGAATCCCACATAACTAATAAAGGGAAAAACAAGACCTTTGAAATGTAGCTATTCAATTAAACAATTATTCATTGGCTACCTGCTATGTGTATTGCACTAAATGATCCAAGAGACTCAATGGTAAATAAGATCTAGTCCTTATTCAACAAAGATTTTACAGCAGAGTAGAAGGAAAAAGACAGGTATATGACTGGCAATAATGCTAGTTAGAATGTTGTTGTTGTTTGCCATCCAGTCGGACCCAACTCATAGCGACCCCTCCTTGGGTTTCCAAGGCAGTATCACTATGGAAGTGGATTGCCCAACCCTCCTTCCGAGAAGTGGCTGATGGGTTTGAACCGCCAGCATTCTGGTTAGCAGTCAAGTGCCTTAGGCACTATGCTACCAGAGCTCTTACAAGTTATAATAAAACAAGGTATATGCCATAGAGAAAGGATGCCAAGCGCTATTTAGGCACAAAGGAGATATTACACATATCTGTGGGAGGCAGTATACAGACAAGTGTGGTAGTTAAGGTTGTGTGTCAACTTGGCTGGGCCTGGTTAAGTGGCTGGGCAGCTGGATGCAGTTATTCCCTGTGGTGAGACTGGTCATCAGCTCCACGGTGGAATCCACTGGAGCAGCTGAGTGGCTGCGTTAGGGCTATGGCCTGCTTCCAGTACATAAGCAGCAGCTTTGAGGAAGGTCTCTAGCTTTTGGCATGCTTGAACCCTGCATGTAGCCAAGTGGTCATTCAGCAGCCTGCTGTGCCCTGACGATCTTGGGACTTTTTCTGGACTTGAAATAGTGGCCTGCTATGTAGTTTGGTAATATTGGGACTGTGCCTTTTTACCTGTTGATCTTGGGTTTGTCAGCCACAGCAGCCAGCAGCTGCGTGAGTGAAGAAAAGCCTCCAGCTTTAGTGCACTGGGAGCAAGAGGCAGAGCTGAAGGTTGAGGGGCTTTCACCCAGCCCCTAGAGCCTGGCACTTTGAACTCAAACTTGTAGCCTCCAAATCTGTGAGATAATAAACTCTTTTTTGTTAAAGCCATTTCATCTGTGGCATCTGTTAGAGTGACAGGAAGTAATCAAAACAACAGATCATGAGGATTTGACAGAAAGGATGGGTATCATGAGTAAACATAAAGCGTAATGAAGAACAGGTAGGAACAGGAAGAGACTCAGTTTATTAGATCACAAGGAGTATACAGTGGGACAGACTGGGAGGTCTTAAGGTGGAGGTCCATGGAGACTGAGATAATATATTTGAAGTCAAAAGGAAAAAGACAGTAGTAAAAAGGATTTGAAAAGGGCAAAGGTATTAGAACATTTATACTTTAGA
This sequence comes from Orycteropus afer afer, assembly GCF_000298275.1. Lineage (NCBI taxonomy): Eukaryota > Metazoa > Chordata > Mammalia > Tubulidentata > Orycteropodidae > Orycteropus > Orycteropus afer. The sequence continues at coordinate 1,433,757 of NW_006922093.1, read as the reverse complement.
AATGGTACTCTGGCAGTAAGTAAGGAAGGATGAACTGGGATGAGGAAGGAGGAAGGTAGGATGGCTCTTCATGTATGATCAGTGTAGTCCAAGAAGACGTAATAAAGGTCTATAAAAAGATGACGACAGAGGGGAAAGAACAATAAAATTTAGCATAGAAAACTGGATTTGCAATGAATGGACTGCCACTCCTCAGAAGGAAGATTGGGCAATCTACCTCTGTAGTGATACCACCTCGAAACCCAAGGAGGGGCCACTATGAGTTGGGTTTATCTCAACGGCAGTGAGTCTGGTTTGGTTTGGCTGTAGGGGAACTAGAGAAGGTCTTGTCAATGATAATTCTGAGATATGTGCTTCAGTGACAAGAGGAAGTACAAGGTACCCCAGAAAGCACTTTATATAAGTCATGTATTTCACTCCTCACTGTTTACTAGGGAAAAAACACATCAACCCTCCTCTTTTACATATTAGGAAACTGAGGCTTAGATAAGATAGACAACTTGTTCTGCTGTAAATGACAGGAATGGAAGTTAGATTGAAAACAGCTTGAGTGTATTATTACCTCTGAGAAGATGAGAATCATAATAACAATAACAATGATGACATTAGTAATAGCACTATATTTTTCTCTCCAAGATGGTTCCAAGATATATGGATTTAAAACTGATATCAGATTATCAGATGCATGCATTTTTTAAAAATTTATTTACCTCATTTATTTAATTTTTTTCATTTCTATAACAGGCAGTTAATTTGCAAGGTTATAGTACAGCTAAGATTTTCACAGCATTCAAGTAACAAAATTAATCAGATATCAAATCAGATGAGAAATTTAACCAGAATGTGAAATATAACAATGGTGAAGTTTAAAATCAGAGGACACTCATGGTAAAAACTTAGGGAATACATTTCATACTCTAGTGTTTTCTACATAGATGAAAACAATGAAGTGAATGATCTATTTGATTATTTGCCATATTTTTTTAGCTATATATACTCTATAAAATAAGAGAGATAAATACTGATTTTAATGTTAACCAGGGACAGAACCTCAACAAAATTTGGTAAGATTTTCAGATTGTTGTTTCTACAAAAAAAATGACAAAACCTTCCTTTATCCCTTCCAAATATCACCCAATAGTGTACCACCAGGATGTAAATTAATGAAACCTCATCATATTACTTTAATCCAAAATGAATGAGTATGTATTACATTATTGTCCTTTTAGATGGATTTTATTTTCAATATACATATAATATTGGATCCTCAACAGATATTTAGAAAGCTGTGTTCCTGACCTCTACAAAGTGCTATTGAAATGATAAGGACTTTCTCTTATTTTCTTCTGGCTCATAGCTCTGGTGGTGTACTAGTGCCTAAGGTGTTTGACTGATAACCAGAAGGTTGGCAGTTCAAACCCACCAGCCACCACATGGAAGGAAGACTGGGCAATCTATTTCTGTAAAGATTTACTGCCTCAGAAACCCAAAGGGGATTGCTATGAGTCAGAATCGACACGATGGCAGCAAGTCTGGTTTGGTTTGAGTTTGTATTTACATCTTTTGGGTTTGATTTCTTAGAAGTATTTCTTAAAAGTTGTCAGAAGATTTAAAAGCTCTGAAGGTAATGGCAATGAGCTCGTACCTGAAAATCATCATCTATTCTCAGTAATTTCATAGTCACAGAAGACTAAATGATGTGGAAAGAGCACAGACTGGAGAGCTGGACAATGTGGGTCCACCTAGCCTCTATAAACTTCCATTCTCACTGTAGGACATCAATGAAAAATAGTCCTTGGCAGTCACGGAGTGAGGAGTAGAGACTTTGGGAAGGTACTTGGCAACATGCATGATATTATTATTATTATTATTATTATACATGCTATTATGTCTGTTCGGCTTCCTCAAGGAGGCAAACATTTAATTAGATTGAAGTAAAGGGAATTACATAGGAAGAGAAGAGCAAGAAAATGAGACTAGAGAGAGAATGCATCATTCTTCATGCATGGATATCCCTTGGAATTTTTTTAGAGATAAATATCTATGCTATTGGGTAAATAAAAACTTTACACACATTGGCATAGTTCATTTCCAACCAATCTTCAGTACAATGCTTACTCTTTCTTGAGATTATATATTTCTTTGATGCTTCCACATATTTTCTTTCATTTTTAAGCAAAAAATGCAAGAAGAAGTTGAGTACATCTTTATTCACATGCATCACATCAGACTCAGCCGGTGGGCATTTACTGATGTTTGGTGAGATTCTCAGGACCAGAACCTATTTCCTAAATACCTTGTTCTCCTATAGCACCTAATGCAACCCTATGGATAAATCAGATACCCCATATTAACTAATACATTAAAAGGGATAGTTTTGACATGTAAACATGCTTCTCAGAAGTGGAAAGACACCTGGTGATAACTGTTCTCCCAGCACAATGAATGGGAATGTTATAGATGAAACGGGAAATGAACAATAGAACAAATGATTATTCCTTCTGAATACATTATTGAAGATTCTGCTGTACAAGATTTGGGAAAATCACAATTGGTTGTCTCTTTAAAATAAGGTGTTACACCAAACTAGTACAGAGCAAAGACAGGTCTGCTGTGCCTACGAATCCAGTGCTCTGCAGCACACTGGAGAATTTGTTATTACTCCTATACCCATCACCACTGGCCCATCCAACTTTTTGATTATGATAGTTTCCCATGTAGTTCTATCAATAAGGAAGGGACAGAATAAACACAATGAGCTAGGATTTCTGTGATAGTGAGTTCTTACAGCAATTCAGAATAGGATTTGTGTGTGATTTAATTCTTACGTAATTCAACAGTAAGTAGTTAATGGAGCTCTGGTAGCATAGTGGCTAAGACACTTGCCTGCTAACCAGACGGCTGGTGGTTCAAACCCACCAGCCACTCCTCGGAAGGAAGGTTGGGCAATCCTACTTCCGTAGTGATACTGCCTCGGAAACCCAAGGAGGGGTCGCTATGCGTCGGGGACGACTCGACGGCACTTAACAACAACAACAACAACCTATATAGACATATCTTGGGGGGTAAATCAATAAGCTAGTATTCTATAGACACACACGCATGCACACATACATACATATATATACAACACACATATGTTTATATATACACATCTTTGTGTGTATTTATATATCTGATAGGCAGACTGACTGACAAGGGACTGCGAAAAGAATATGCAAATAAGTCTTAGAAGCAATATAATCAGAAGTTCCCAAATAAGTCTTAGAAGCAATATAATCAGAATGTTCCTGAGAGGCAAGGATGATAAGATTTCCATTGACTTCCTTTGACACATCATCAGGAAAGACTAGTCACTAGAAAAAGACATTATGTTTGGTAAACACAGCCATTTAAAACCAACAATGAGATGCACTGACACAATCCCCACAACAACGGACTCAAGGCTGGCAACAATTAAAAGACAGAGCAGGACCGGGCAATCTTTCTGTTATAATGTTGCCAGGAACCAGGGCTGATTGGATGACAATAACAAAAACAACACACATAAATATGCTTTGAGTAAGAATAATGTTCACCTATCTTAGCAATTGTGGCCCTCAGAGACATTCCTGTGCTTGCTTACCCAGCCCTGCTCTCAATTAAAGCTTCTGGCAAAACAGCCACTGTTTCCAGAAAGTCCTAAGACTGACCTCACCTGCCTCTAAACTCTTGCGTCTTCAATAATAGGCTGAATCCCTTGCCTGCTCACTATATTCTGACATTGGTCCAATTTGGCTCTGATTTTGATTCATACAGTCTGACTAGAGGTCAGTCAACCTCGATTTTCATCCAAGTTCTACTACCAAGTAGAGAACTGTCTATACAGATCTAAAGGCAATCTTTTATGCTTCAACTGGATCTAGCCTGCATTCCTCTACAACTCCATATTATTATCTTAAATGTACAAATATATTTCGGCAAATTATTTTTCCTGTTAAACACTCTTGGCTCCAATATATTCATCTGTAATATAGGTTTACACCAACAATCAAAGCCAAAGATAAGGAAATTGAAGATTTTTACCAACTTCTGCAGTCTGAAATCGACCGAACATACAATCAAGATGTGTTGATTATCACTGGTAATTAGAATGCAAAAAATTGGAAACAAAGATGAATCACCAGTAGTTGGACAATATGGCCTTGGGGATAGAAATGACGCTGGAAATCTCACAAGAGAATTTTGCAAGACCAATGACTTATTCACTGCAAACATCTTTTTTTCAACAACATAACAACTGCTATACACGTAGAATGCACCAGATGGTGTACACAGCAATCAGATCTACTACATCTGTGGAAACAGGTGATGGAGAAGCTCAATATTTTCAGCCAAAACAAGGCCAGGAGCTGACTGCAGAACAGACCATCAACTGTTCATATGCAAATTCAAGCTGAAGCTGAAGAAGACAAAACAAGTCCAAAAACCAAACCAAACTCACTGCCATCTAGTTGATTCCAACTCAAAGTGAACCCTTTTGATTTCCAAGGCAGTAAATCTTTCAGAAGTAGATTGCCCAGTTTTCCTTCCACTGAGTGGCTGGTGGGTTTGAACCACCAATCTTCTGGTTAGCAGCCAGATGCCTTAGGCACTACGATACCAGAGCTCCTTACAAGAAGTCCATAAGAACCAAAATATAACCTTGATTATATCCCTCCTGAATTTAGAGACCATCTAAAGAATAGATATGATGTACTGAATACCAATGACTGAAAACCAGAGGAATTGTGGGATGACATCAAGAACATTATCCATGAAGAAAGCAAAAGGTCATTAAAAAGACAGGAAAGGAAGAAAAGACCAAAATGGATGTCAGAAGAGACTTGGGAACTTGCTCTTGAACAGAGAGTAAAGCAAATGGGAGAAATGATAACATAAAAGAGCCAAACAGGATTTCAGAGAGCAGCTCAAGACAAAGTCAATCATTATAATGAAATGTGCAAAGACCTGGAGTTAGAAAACCAAAAGAGAAGAACGTGCTTTGCATTTCTCAAGCTGAAAGAACTGAAGAAAAAATTCAAGCCTCGAGTTGCAATACTGAAAGATTCTATGGGCAAAATATTGAATGATGCGAGAAACATCAAAAGAAGATGGAAGGAATACAGAGTCATTGTACCAAAAAGAAGTGGTCAATGTTCACCAATTTCAGGAGCTGGCATATGATCAAAAACCAATGGTATTAAAGGAAGAAGTCAAAACTGCACTAAAGGAGTTGGCAAAGAACAAGGCTCCAGGAATTGATGGAATACCCATTCAGATGTTTCAACAAATGGATGGCATGCTGGAAGCACTCACTCGTCAATGCCAAGATATTTGGAAGACAGCTATCTGGCCAACTGACAGGAAGAGATCCATATTTGTACCCATTCCAAAGAAAGGTGATCCCACAAAATGTGAAAATTTTCAAATAATATCATTAATATCAAGGAGCCCTGGTGGTGTAGTGCCTAAGACATTTGACTGCTAACCAGAAGGTTGGTGGTTCAAACCTACCAGCCACTCCATGGAAGGAAGACTGGGCAATCTACTTCCATAAAGATTTACTACCTTGGAAACCCAAAGGGGGTCGATATGAGTCATAATTGACCTAATAGCAATGAGTTTGGCTTTTTATCATTAATATCATATGCAAGTAAAATCTTGCTGAAGATAATTCAAAAATGGTTGCTGCCAGAGATTGACATAGAACTTGCAGAAATGCAAGTCAGATTCAGAAGAGACCGTGGAACAAAGGATATCATTGCTGACATCAGATGGATATTGGCTAAAATCAAAAAATACCAGAAAGATGTTTACTTGTGTTTTGTTAACTATGCAAAAGCATTCAATTGTGTGCATCATAACAAATTATACATAACATTGAGAAGAATGGGAATCCCAGAACATTTAATTGTGCTCATGAGGAACCTGTACATAGACCAGAAGGCTATCATTCAAACAGAACAAGGTGATACTGCATAGTTTAAAATCAATACATCAGGATTGTATCCTTTCACCATACTTACTCAATCTCTATGCTGAGCAAATAATCTGAGAATATGGACTATATGAAGAAAAGCATAGCATCAGTATTGGAGGAAGGCTCATTAACAACCTGCAATACTCAGACAACACAACTTTGCTTGCTAAAAGTGAGGACGACTTGAAGCATTTGCTGACGAAGATTAAAGACTGGAGCCTGCAGCATGGATTGCACTTCAACATAAAGAAAATGAAAATCCTCACAATAGGATTCACGATAAATGGAGAAAAGATTGAAGTTGTCAAATATTTCATATTAGTTGGTTCCATGATCAACAAGAATGCAAGAAGCAGTCAAGACATCAGACGAAGTATTGTACCAGGCAAATCTGTTGCAAAAGACCTCATTAAAGTGCTGATTGGGGAGGAGTGGTATGCAAAGAGTCTATGACCAGCATGGTGACATTAGGGGAAGGAAAGACACTGAAATATGCACAAAAGATATGTACAACAGAGGCACAACTACCTACATAACACTGCAGTATCACTAGCACCACATACCAGGCTACAGATTAATGCATAGAGAGGTGAGAAGAGCAGGTGCAGGGAGGCGAACAGGAATATATCCTAGACCAAGGACAGATTTGGCTGATGATAATCTTCCATATGCACTTGTGCTTCAAAATTAGCCACATATATTACAGAAGCAACAGAAGACAGGGTTAGAGGGAAAAAAAAAAAAAAAAAGTACTGAACAGCAAAGATAACTCTTTGAAGAATAAGGTGAGCCTAATCCAAGCCATGGTATTTTCAGTCACCTCATATGCACGTGAGAGCTGGACAAGAATACAGAAGACAGAAGAAGAGTTGATCCTTTTAAGTTGTGGTGTTGGCGAACAATACTGAAAGTAGCATGGACTGCCAAAAGAATGTATCTGTCCTAGAAAAACTGAAGCTGGAATGCTCCTTGGAAGCAAGAATGGCCAGACTTCATCTCACCTACCTTGGTCATGTTGTTGGAAGGCACCATTCCCTGGAGGAGGATATCATGCTTGGTAAAGTGGAGGGTCAATGAGAAAGGGGAAAGGCCTCAACGAGATGGATTGACAGTGGGGCTACAACCATCGGCTCAGGAATGTCAGGGATTGTGAGGCTGGCACAGGACCAGGCAGTGTTTCGTTCTGTTATACAGAGGGTCACTGCGAGTTGGAGCCGAATTGACGACATCTAACAATAACAATACAGGTTTAGAAAATTGAAAAGTTAACTACAGAAAGTAGAGAACTTAACCATTTGAACCACCCATTGGCTCCTTATTGTTGCTCTGTGCCATTGAAGTTGATCTCAACTCAGAGACTATTTGACAGAGCAGAACTGCCCTACAAGATTTCCAAAGAAGCCCTGGTTATGCAGTGGTTAAAGCACTCAGATGCTAAACAAAAGGTCAGCAATTCAAACCCGCCAGCGACCTTGTGGGTGAAAGATGTGGCAGTCTGTTTCCGTAAAGATTTACAGCCTTGGAAACACAGTTGGGCAGTTCTACTCTGTCATTTAGGATAATTATGAGTCAAGATCAATGTGACAGCAATGGATTTGGTTTTGGTTTGATCGAGTTTTGTAGACTGTACAATTTATCAGAGCCTATCACCAGGTGTTTTCTCCTGTGGAGCCCTTAAACCAAAACAAAACAAACTCAATGTCACTGAGTTGATTCCAAATCATAGCGACCCCCACTGGGTTTCCAAGCCTCTAAATCTTTACAGAAACAGACTGCCTCATCTTTCTTCCTCAGAGTGGCTGGTGGATTCAAACCACTGGCCTTTTGGTTAGCAGCCAAATGCCTTAAACTACACCACCAGAGCTCCTTTGCAGAGCCCTAAGCATATAGTAAATGCGGAAACACATTTACAGTCCTTTTTGCCATGAATGCATACTTTTATCAATTTTATATTCACCCAATACACTCTCTCCAAACCGCAGAAGAAACAACAAATTCACACTATCTCTTCAAGTTTCAAAATAAATCTGATATGTCTCTGTTTTGCAGGTTAGTCTTGTCAGGCCAATAATCTGTGTCATTTTCACTCTTCAAATAAAATTGTGCTGACATACAGGGCAGCTGACTACATTTTGTAGCGGTAAAATGAAATTATGAAAGCAAGAGCTTTGAGCTTCTGGCCTACAGTATGCCTGATGAATACAACAGACAGCACTGTGCTTCAGTATGCATAGTCTTTTTTCCAAAGAAATCAGTCATTTAAGAGTGCCTTTATTAAGCACATTCAACCTGCAAAAGAGCTACACTAAATAACTGTCCTGTGTTAAATTTCTGAGCATAAAAGTGTCTCCTCATGTACAAATCTAGCATAAGGTCTTATGAGATATATCTATGTCAACTCCACTGATAATACATCTGGTTTAATGTATATTTTTCTCTGTTTAGACTTCTCTAAAATTTTTGAAAATTTCACGGCCTACTGAGTAAATGTAACCTTCAAATAACATAAATGCATATTTACACAGTGGCACTATTATGGACTATCTAAAGAAATGTATAGCTTTGTTTTCATTTTTTTAATTCTGTAATTACATGTTTACATGCTTATAGCTCCTTAAGAATGATTATAAAATGACAAGTAAATAATATATACCTGGAAAGCAAACCAGGTGCATTGTTCAACAATTCTCAAACACGAAAAAAAAAAATATATATATCTAAATCACAGGCTTGTTTTACATTAATTAGTCAGTCAGACTGGTATAGGGATACTTATTTTAAAGACCATGATAAGTTCCAGGTATCCCAGGTGTCCCCTGATACTGTATATAAAAATATGATAGGTATTTTTCTAGACAGAGGTTCCATAGTTTTCTTAGATTATTAAACCAGCTCATTACTCCCACACACATAAAAGATCAAGAATATGGCACTTCAACTAGAAGAAATAGAACGATTAGGAAAAATTACATCTACATCTCATTCTTTGGTCAGAAAAAGAAAATTAGGAACCCCTTAAGTCTGTTTTTTGTTTTCTTTGCTTTTTATTTCTTTGTTTGCTTTAGGTGCCAGAAATCACAAAGCTATTAATATTGGCAAGATGACCAAACTTAAGTCAATTAGAGGAGAGGGACAGTAAAAGACACCAAAAGGCAAAAAAAACAAAAAAAACAAAAAAACCTCACTGCCATTGAGTTGATTCCTACTCACAGCAACCCCTCTGGGTTTCCAAGACAGTAAATCTTTACAGAAGTAGATTCCCCAGTTTTGTTTCCATGGAGTGGCTGGTGGGTTTGAACCACCAACCTTATGGTTAGCAGTCAGATGCCTTAGGAACTGTGCTACCAGGGCTCCTTTGAAAGATACCAGTAACTCTCAAACCTGAGTTAGCACATTAACTGGGGGCTTGTTACATGTTAGACTACTGGCTCCACTTTTGGAGGCTCTGCCTCCACAGGTATGTGGTAGAGCCTGGAATCTGCATGCTTAGCAAGCACTTCAGGTAACAGTGGTACAGGGAGTCAAAATAACACCCAGTGAGAACACTCCATTCCTTCCAGGCCAGTAAGCATTTCTCCTTAAATGGTTTAGCTGTGTTGTAATTTGTAAGTCAGGCACCCTAAGGCAAGGTTCTGTTTATTAGCACTTTTTATCCCAAAGAGCAGCTGAAGATCTTATAAATGCTATAACACAGAGATCATCTAAGAAAAGAGAGGCGTATTTTTTGGCGATAGCCACTTTTAATAATTTTGAAGATATCAAATGCTCATTTCAAAGGCCATGTTACTAATTACAGTTCACTAACCAAAAAACCAACCCACTGCCGTCGAGTCATTTCCAACTCGTGCTGTTGTTGCTGTCAGGTGCTGTTGAGTTGGCTCTGAGTCACAGTCACCCTCTGAACAAAACACCACCCAGTCCTGCGCCATCCCCACAATCCTTGCTATGCTGGAGCCCATCACTGCAGCCACTTTGTCAATCCACCTCACTGAGGGTCTTCCCCTTCTTACTGACCCTCCACTTTACAAGTATCACATCCTTCTCTAGGGAATGGTCACTTCTGACAACATGAGCAAAGAAGGTGCAACAAAGTCTGGTCATTCTCACTTTCAAGGTGCATTCCAGCTGCACTTCTTCCAGGACATATTTGTTCCATTCTTCTGACAGTCCAAGGCATTTTCAGTATTCTTTGCCAACACCACAATTCAAAGGCATCAACTCTTCTTTAGTCTTTCTTATTCACTGTCTAGCTTTCACATGCATATGAGGCAACTGAAAATGCTATGGCTTAGGTTAGGCACTACTTAGTCTTCAAAATCATATCTTTGCTATTCGACACTTTAGAGACATCTTTTGCACATTTGCCCAGTGCAATCTGATGTCTAATTTCTTGACTCCTGCTTCCATGGGTATTGATTGTGGATCCAAGTGAATTGAAATCCCTGAAAACTTTAATCTTTTCTCCATTTGTCATGATGTTTCTTACTGGTCCAGTTGTGAGGATTTTCATTTTCTTTATGTTGAGGTGTAATCCACACTGAACCCTATAGTCTTTGATCTTCAGCTTAAGTGCTCCAAGTCATCTTCACTTTCAGCAAACAAGGTTGTGCCATCTGCATATCACAAGCTGGAATGAATCTTCCTCCAATCCTAATGTTGCATTCTTCTTCATATAGTCCAGGTTCTCAGATTATTTCTTCAGCATACAGATTGAATAAGTATGATGAAAGGACACAACCTCAACATACACCCTTTCTTATTTTAAACCATGCAATATCCCTTTGTTCTGTTCATTTGATAGTCTCTTGGTCTATGAACAGGTACTTCATGAACACAATTAAGTGTTCTGGAATTCTCATTCTTTGCAATGTTATCCATAACATGTTATGACCCACACAGTAAAATACCTTTGCATAGTCAATAAAATATAGGTAGAACTTTCTGGAATTCTTTGCTTTCAGCCAAGAACTATCTGACATCAGCAATGATATCCCTTGTTCCATGTCCTATTCTGAATCCAGCTTGTATTTCTGGAAGTTCCCTTTCAATATACTGTTGCAACTATTTGTGAATTATCTTCAGTAAGTTTTTACTTACATGTGATATTAATGATACTGTTCAATAATTTTTACACTCTTTTGGATCACCTTCCTTTGTGATGGACACAAACATCAATCTCTTCCAGTCAGTTGGTCAGGAAGCTGACTTCCAATTTTCTTGGCATAAATGAGTAAACACCTTTAGCAGTACATCCATTTGTTGAAACATCTCAATGGATATTCTGTCAATACCTGGAACCTTGTGTTTTACCAATTTTTTCAGTAGAGCTTGGACTTCTTCCTACAATATCATTAGTTCTTGATCATATGATACCTCCTAAAACAGTTGAGCATTGACTAATTGTTTTTGATAGTGACTGTACTCCTTCTAGGGCTGCAAATCCTTACAGAAGCAGACTGCCTCATCTTTCTTCTGTGGAGTAGCTGATAGGCTTGTTTGAACCACCAAACTTCTGGTTAACAACCAAATGCCTTAACCAATACACCATCAGAACTTCTTAAGGTTCACTCAAGCAGGAATAAATGAAAACAGATAACACCACATAAATTTCAATTTGCAGGTACTATGAGATTTTATTTTATTTTTTTAAAAAGTTCTTTTATATTCTGGGACTGCACATCAATTTAACAATATTTTCAACCTGGCTATAATGTTGAAGTTATAGGAATCCAAAGTTTTCAGAAATACAATGAGACTACTAGTTCATTCTCAGACATTCATTAGTCTTACGTGTTTGGAAAAAAAGATTTTATCTCAAGGTTTAAGATATAAATAGACAGTATAAATTTGATACCTCATTATAATAAATTAAAAACTAAGAAATAAAGGATATAGTGAACATTTTATTAATTATTCCCAATCTGGTATCTTTAAATTATAGGTCATTTGAAACTATAAAATTTTGAACTCTATTGTGAGAGGGTACAATGCACTTAATTATAAAACTTCAAAATGATATAAATCTGTTAATTGCTAAAATGCATTTACACCCTGCAGGGTATAAGTAATAAGGTCAACCTAACATTCCTCAAAACACAGCCATCATTTTAATAGTTTCACCATAAGTCTAAGCAATGCAATTAATTCTCTGGCATTTATGCACGTTTTCTATCATGCATCCATGTGAACTCAGACATCATCAGGCAATATTTATGTGCTGGGTAGACAAATACACAAATATCCTTGTCAGTCAGGAACTGCCTTCTTAATGCAAAAACACCAGCTTATCTCTCTCATTTCCATCATCCTCAGACACAGCACATGCAGCACATAGGGTGGTTGTCAGGAAAACTAAAGTAACCATGACTAATCTACAGTAGTCTGGTAACAAGAATGGGTGGCAGATATTGTACTCCAATAAGGAAACCTAAAATCAAAGAATCAATGCTACATAATACTGTTGTTCATGTCTCTTCTGGGAAAATTTGCAATAGTAAGATCCCTTATAAGTAACATTCATATGAAAAAACAATTTTAAATGTTTGCTGTTTAAATTGGTCTCCAGAACCAGTAAGAAATGTGATGTTACCTTGGCAGTATTTCTTATGTACCATATACTTTCTAAATGTCAGAATTAAAACATCCAAGAAGAGTTTTCATTATGTTTGCCTCAGCCATATGTATTGTGATAGAAGGGTAATAATATTTGTAAACAATATTTTAATTTATAGAAATTAGAGATCCTATTAGAAAAATACATAAGTAAGTATTGAAAGAAGTAATTAAAAAGGATTCTAGACTTAAAACACATTCCTCCATAAGATGAAATTTGCTTGTACAAAGGGCTCTGTATATACTATTTTCTTGTATAATATTTAAGGCAACAATGACATTTTCCAAGGCACCTCTTGGTAGGTTTGAACCACTAAACTAGCACACAAGCGCTTAACTCTTTGAGCCATCCAGGGAGTCCTAAGCCTCACTTTAACAAACCAGTTACTTCACAGTAACAAATTCAATTTGACTCAGACACCTCAAGTGTTGCAGACTAGAACTGTGCTCCACAGAATTTTCATGGCTGTGACCTTTCAAAGGGAGAATGCCAAGTTGCCCACCCTCCCCCCCCCCCCCCACCAGGAGGCCTCTGAGTGGGTTTCAACCACTAATCTTTTAGTTAGGAGTACCAACCACCCATTCCTCGGAAGGAAGATGGAGCAATCTACTTCCTCTACTTCCGTAGTGATACTGCCTAGGAAACCCAAGGACGGGTCGCTATGAGTCTGGGCGGACTCGAGGGCACATAACAATAACAGCTCTTAATTTTGCACCTCTCCAGGACTAAGCGTCACTTTTACTCATCTGTAAAACGTGGATCTGATACAATATTTTAAGGTTGCTCTGCAGACAAAATGTGATAAGGTAGGAAAAACATTTGGCACAATGCCTAGCATATAAAAAGTACTTAATCAAGTGAGCAATTATTGTTAACTGGTCGTGATGATTGCTAATATCTTCTGTAAATTTGATCAATGGAAAATCACTATTTCCAGAAAGTAGTCAAACACTGCCGTGGTGACACCATTCCTCTTCAAGAAAGATAAAGCCAGATAACCTGGCATGTGGCATATGTTCTAAAACTGTGTGAGCTACCAAAGGCAATAGAAAAGCAGATGAGCGCATTTTAAAAATTAAAATGCCTTTTGATTGCTCTGCATGATGTCCTGTGTTGCAGAGAGGCACTTTCAGAATCAGTGCCTTCATAAATGATGGACTTTGTGTAGCATAAAGAGGCATGGCAAAGTACATTTAAAATTTTGTTTTGAAAGCAATGACTCTCATACATCTTTGAAATTAAATTTTCTTAAATTCTTCCCCTTGCTCTAAAAGAAAAACAAGAAAAAAAAATTCTCCTTTAAAACCCCATCCACAAATAAACTGCAGTTAAACATTAGAAATTAGACAAATCAATTATTTTATGAATGTGATTTTTCTTTACTGAGTATTATTCTCCTTTCTGTCACTACTCCAAGTACTAGAATACCAATTCTACTTTTTTTGTTCCTTTATAGTTTCATAAAGACAATAAAAAGGCTAGTGTTTCTAATATGGTGCTTTGTCTCTGTGTTTATCTATTAATACAATATCCAAGATTTCATTATGGTATAATAAATGTTTATGGAATAAATGAATGGTGTGTCAGATCTAATCTGGTGCTTTCCTGTTTATTAACATTAAATTTCCTACAGGTATTCCCTTCACTGCGGCCACTTAACTTGAAAAATATTGAACAATTCCAACTCAGATTTTTTTTTTCTACATACTTGCCTGCAGGCTGAAGATACCATTTAATTTTTTATTGTAGATTTGTGAATTATGTATAAAAAAGACATTGCATTTCACTGAGCTTTGTCATATATCCATTCACATTGAGTAAGTTTACAGTGAATAAAGATGTTTTTTCACAAGAGTAATCAATAAATTCCCACTGTCACAATTGATGTCATTTTATTTTTCAAGATAACACTAACCAGTTGTGGGAAATTGCTCAAAAGAAAATTTTTGCTATTCACATTAATTGTATTTATTATAATGTGTGGGACACAGGTTAAACCATGTATGCTATTAATTAATCATGGTACTTATTTGGGATGTTTCAATGATGATAATCAACATGATGATCATGATACCAATTTACAGAATCTAGTTCTCTATTATGTGGTACAAGGTTTTGTTTGGTTTGTTCTGGTTTGTTTAATGTACTCCATAATACACACAATTGGCTTGTTCCTCTCTTGATTCCAAAGACTTACATGGAGCACCACATCTACTCTGCCGACTGCCACTGAGTTGATTCTGACTCATAGTGATCCTATCTGACAAAGTTGAAGTGTCCCATAGTGTTTTCAATGCTGTAAATCTTTACAGAAGCAGACTGCCTCATCTTTCTTCCATAGAGCAACTGGTGGGTTTGAACTGCGGACCTTTTGGTTAACAGCGGAATGCTTTAATCACTATGCAACCAACTCTCTACATCTAGTCCAAATACTCAAATCCCTTTAGTGGTTGCTAAAGGGGCAAGAAGTAGCATCTTCTGACCTCCCCTAACTCCACAGGAGTAAGACAGAATTAGCAGCAGCAGCCCAAGGCCTGTTCTTATGAGGCCAGTCATGCGTCTACCTTACTAACCTTGACACCAACCGTTCCTTCACTGGCACCCACTACCTCTCTGCCGGGTTCAATAATTTGCTGCAGTGCCCACACAGAACTCACAGATTAAAGGGTTTATTAGGGAAGCAAAAGGCTACAATTCAAGTTCAGAAATGTGCTGTCTCTTGTAGCTGGTTGTCTCACCCAGAAGCTGGCAGTCTCTCTAAGTAATACATCTGTCTCTCACCAGTGCATGTCTCTTGCTTCTCTCTCTCAGCAGTGCATGTCTCTCATGTCTTTCTCTCAGTAGTGCATCTCTCTCATGTCTCTTTCTCAGCAAATGTGTCTCTCTCAGCAGCATGTGTCTCTCAGCCAGTAGTGAGAGATTCCTTCTGCCTTTAGGAGGGCTCATTTTGAGCCTGGCAGAGTGGCAAAGCTAACCAATCCTAACATCAGAATTCTACACACCTAAGAGAGAGAGAACTTCCCAGAAGATTGCTTCCTGCCAATAGAAATATATACCAGGTGGATAACTTTAACAATCAGCTACTAGCGGCAAAGGGGGAGTTACAAAGACTATGGCTAGAAAAGCCATACCATGCAATTTACTACACCACAGTGATCTTCCAGAACAATATATATGTATAGTAATATAGGTAGTCGACAGAACAACTAGTGAAGTAAAGCCCTAGGGGAGTAAGGAGAATGTGAAATGAACCCTTGGAAAGAGGTGCTTCTACTAAAATACAACAGGCATGCTTCAGGGAAGGGAGGTACAGCAAGCAAGCAGTGAAAAGGCTGCTCTGCACAATGATCACGGGTACAATATTCAATGATTACTCACTGCCTCAATTCAAAATGCTTGTCTCTGTGATATTAACTAGTAGACCTACTACTGTCTCTTAGTATTTTTAAAACAAATCTTTTTTGTCAGATAGCAGAGACCATTATCAGCAGTTGCCTCTGGTCCCTCCTCCCCATATAATATCTAACCTGGATTCCACCAATCACTGTTGATTGAGCCCAGGGGTGTGGTGTTCTGAATGAGTATGAATGAGTACCACAAAGGAATTCTGATCACATCCATGGCATTCCCAGAGTGTGTGTTCTATAGCTTGATGTTCAATATTGGCCAAAGGTATAAAGAAACATTTGAAGAGAATACACAGATAAAAAGTATTGATTCATTCAATCATCGAATAAATATTAAGGCAGGTACTCTGGTAGCATAGTGCCTAAGGCACTTGACTGCTAACCAGAGGGCTGGTGGTTCAAACCCACCAGCCACTCCTCAGAAGGAAGGTTGGGCAATCCTACTTCTGTAGTGATACTGCCTTGGAAACCCAAGGAGGGGTCAGTATGAGTTGGGGCCGACTCAACGGCACACAACAACAACAACAACTATACTTAATATTTTTTTATAAAGTGTTGTGTTAAGTAGGAGCTCTGGTAGCATAGTGCCTAAGGCACTTGGCTGCTAACCAGAAGACTAGCAGTTCAAACCCACCAGCCACTCCTCAGAAGGAAGGTTGGGCAATCTACTTCCGTAGTGATACTGCCTCGGAAACCCAAGGAGGGGTCATTATAAGTTGGGGCTGACTCGATGCACATAACAAGTGTTAAGTACAGAAAATACATGGGATAATACTTGCTTTCAAGGAGCTTCTAATACAAATAAAAATTTAACCCAAAAGTGAAAAGAATATGGCTTCCCTGCCCATATCATTTTGGATCCCTTTACCAGTTCCCTGCATACCACTCAAAGCACACTCTCTTTTGCCAACACCTACACATGCAACTCCTAGTTGGCAGTTGACACTCACACTACCCGAACTGCTTTGCCTGCACACATAGAATGGCAAGTGCTAGAGAGTTTGTGTCCTTTTCCAATCCATAACCATTATTCAATGAGTAACAGGTGTGTAAGTATATGGACACTACAGACCCTTTTTCTCCTAACTCAGCCAGCTCTGATATGTACTTATACTATCTTCAGAGCTCTCCTGCTGGACTGAGCTATGCTACTCCTCATGCTACTCCACAGGATTTTGCTTACTATTTCACTCTTACTCATCCTGCAATTCTCTGTCCAGTTCCCCACTCTGGTAATAGTTTTCCCCAGGAACAATTACCAGTCCATTCCTTTCACAAAAATCTCATTTAGGGTCTGCCTCTGGAGGCAGGTAGTCATTGTCAGTATTACTTCTATTAGTATTGATGGTTATTTAAAATATAAAAGTACATAATACAATAATGAATTAGGTAGTTTACCTATGAGTTATAAAAAATGCTGTGGGAGTTCAAAAGAGAAATTATAGTATTAGTTTCAATAAAGGATTCATTGATTGCATGGCAGAGTCAAGAGATATCAGGTTGGAAAAATCTAAAAAGGCTTTGAAGGTCAAGAAAATAGGCTTGTACCTTATTTTATAGAAAATGAGGAGTTATTGCATGGTTGTAAATGGAGAAGAGCCATGCTGTATGATTTTAAAAGTTTAGCTTGAATAATTCTGCAAACATTTGCTAAGTCCAAGAGCTTTCATGTTCTTTAGGGATGTAATAGGAGTGGGATTTCTTCAAAATTGGTGAACACATTTTGATTTGCAGTCTTTTATCTCCAAGTATGGGCAATGATGTAAAGTTTATTGAAGAAATATTACTGACTACCAAGTTTCATGCTATTCTACATAGACAGGGCTGCAAGGAGTCAGAGCCGACTCAATGGCACTTAACAACAACAACCCAGAATTCTCTCTATTCTGAAATCTGGGTGCACTCTGAAAGGGAGGACACAGCCACTCCCCTGGGCTTGGCCACCTCCCTCTTTTAATGGACAACAGCACCAGACAAACATTCACTCTGGAGGATTATATAGAGGTTGACAGTAGTGTGAGGATCCCACATATCTTCATTTAGTATCCTACTGTTGAGTATCATTCCAAGCTCCAGTACAAGTTTATGAAGCATCTCTCATTTCTGAGCCACAATATAATAGATGTTTCCAGTCATTGCTGCATATAGGTTCATAACCACAGTGTCATATTCTTTGAGGCAGTACTTCTACCTTCATCTAACACATCTAACAGTGTCTACCATTCAGATTGATTTCTGATAAAGAAAACTGCTAATTCATTTTTTGGCTACCAGTTGTGTCCATTGCTACCTGACCATTTATAAGCATCCTCAAGTTTGCTAGACTTGACCTTCATTTGCTTAACCACAAATTCTGACCTTAACTGCACACTAGAAACACCTGGAAAAAATGTTTTTTAAAAAATACTGAAACCAAGATCAATCCCATTCAAATTACCTAAGCAATAGTATGTGTAAGACTCCCTCATGATTCTAAATGGCACCCAGTGTGGAAAACCACCAATGTACTAAATTTGAGATACATCAGTTTAAATATTAAAATTGAGAGTTTCTGATGAGAAAAGTCTCAATTGTTAAAAATAATGATACATTTGTATAATTGTGATGGTTATGTTTGTATGTCAACTTGGCTAGGCCTGGTTGAGTGGCTGGGCAGCTGGATTTACTATTTCCCATGATGAGACTGGTAATCAACTCCATGGTGCAATCTACTGGGGGCAGCTGAGTAGCTGCCTTTGGGTATGTAGTTTGCTTTGTATATAAGGAGAAGCTTTGGGAATGGTCTCTAGCCAATGGCACGCTTGGACCCTGCACATAGCTGTGTCACTGTTCAGCAACCTGCTATGCTCTGCTGACCTTGGGACTTACAATGGACTTAAGTTAATGGCCTGCCCTGTGGATTGGTAACATTGGGACTGTGCCTTTTGACTTGTCAACCCTGGGGCTTCTCAGCCTCAGCAGCCTGTCGCTGTCTGAGTGAAGAAATGCCTCTAGCCCCAGTGGGCTGGGAGCAAAAGGCAGAGCTGGACCCCAAGGTTGAGGAGCTTTCACCCAGCCCCTAGAGCCTGGCACTTTGAACTTGGACTTAGAGCCTCCAAATTGTAAGAATAAACTCCTGTTTGTTTAAGCCATCCCATTTGTGGTATATTTCTTGTCAGAGTGGCACTAGGTAACCAGAACAATAATTCTTCTCAGTTTATCAATTGTCTTTGTGATTGTCATTCCATGAGACAAAACTGGTATTTATTATAATCATTTTTAAAAAGAATAAATCCTAAGAGAGTTTATGTGATATACTCAAGGTCACACAGTGACAAATGGCAGAACCACACTGGTCTTCCAGTCTCAGAGAGTTCCATGCAAAAGTGTATGCCACTTGGTTTGATGCATCACAACACAACTCCCTTTAGATTCCTTTGCTGAGTAGTACAAGTATTGGTATACATTATTGGCTTAATATGAGCTACAAGAAGGTAATAATTACTGTTGTAAGATCTAATCCCTTTCCACCATTTCTCAGCAAACTACCATTGCAAGTCCAAGAAGTTAGCTTGTGAGAAAACACCTTCAAAAGTTATAGAATGTTTCTCCCACTATATGTGTTCATTAGGAGTATATCCTTATTCACCATGGCAGATACACATACCAAAAAAAAAAAAAAAAAAAATCCCGGCTTATTTATAGAAAGAGGTAATAAGCACATTTGGGAGTTAGTGTTTTAACCAAAGTATATAATTCTGTGGTAAAATAATCTAGCTAAGTCAATATTTTCTCCCTGTAAGCACCACATAATGCTAGACCGAACACCCAATAAGTGCCTGTTCATCTTTATACCCTATCCCCATACAGTGCCTGGGTCAGAATAGGTACCTGTTTGATATTTGTGGATAAAAAAATTGATAAACAAGAAACAGGTATCTGTGTGTGTGTATGCCGGTATGTGTATGTATCTGTGTCTTAATTGAAAATAAATGTCTCTGTGTCAACTTGCAAATGATGGCAACTATAAAGCAAAAAGACAGACTAAACTGTGTAGTTGCAGAACTTCCAAATGAAGAGGAAGTTAAGACCACATCAAGATAAAATGGACGGTTATATACTTGACTTAGGCAGATAATAATAAATTGGGAAAAAAAAAAGGCAATCATAAACACTCATTAAACAAAAGTCAACAGCAACAAAGGAAATGAAAAGAAAATCTGTAAACAATATACACTTAGCACAGAAAAAAGAAACCATAGAACCCCCCCCAAAAAAGCAAAACGACAATAAATTTATACTATTTGATAACTACACTGAATGTAAATGGATGGCATACATGAGACAAGAGACTGAGAGTAGCTGAATGAACAAGAAAATATGATCCATCAATACACTGTCTAATGCTATCTACAAGAGACACACCTTAGACACAAAGACAAAACTAAGCTAAAAATCAAAGGGTAGAAAAACATATCAAGCAAATGGTAATCAGAAAAGAGCAAGAAGGTTAACATTGATTTTTGACAAAATACATTTTAGGGCAAAAAACAACAAGAGACAAGGAAACAACAAAGGAGACAAGGAAGGATATTATTTAATGACTAAAGGGTAAATCCAACAAGAGAACATAACCATCATACCTAAGCACCCAAGGAAAGGTGCCCCAAAATACACCAAATATTTATAGAATTGAAAAGAGAAACAGACTACATCTACAATACTAGTAGGAGAATTTAATCCACCACTGTGATGAAGGACAGAACAACCAGAAAGTATTTCAACAAAGATACCAATGATCTAAACAATACAATCAACTAACTTGCCATAATGTATGTGTAGAGAACACTCTACACGTAGAAAAGCACAATATGCATCCTTTTCCATGCACACTGAACAATCTCCAGAATTGATCATATGTTAGGCCACAAAGCAAGCCTCAATGAGTTTAAGACCATCAAAATAATATAAAGCATCTTCTCAGATCACAATGCTAAAATTAGAAGTTAACAACAGGAAAGACACAGAAAATAAAATGAAATACTTGGAAACTGAATAACATCTTGCTTAAAAACTACTTGCTAATAGAACAAATCAGGATTTGGCAGGAGGCGACTCGACAGCACCTAACAACAACAATAGAACATATAAAAATGAAATTTAAAAAAACCTAGAATCAATCAATAATGAAAACACAACATATCAAAACATTTGGAACACAACAGAAGTAGTATTTAGAGGTCAATTTATAGAAATAGACACACAATCAAAAAAGACAAAAGAACACAAACACTTTAACACAACACCTCCAACAATTAGAAGAGAAAGCAAAAAGAGCCTACAGTCACCAGAATAAAGGAAATAATAAAGATTAGAGCAGAAATAAATGAAACAGAAAGAATCAGCAAGATTAGAAATTGGTTCCTTGAAAAGATCAACAAAATTGACAAACCACTGGTAAAGTTAATGGAAGAAAAAAAGGAGAAGATGGAAATAAGATTAATAAAATATAAAATGGGTGATATCACAACAGAAGTAACTGAAATAGAAAGGATGATAATAGAATACTATGAAGAACAGTACTCTAGCAAATTGGAAACCTAGAAGAAATGGACAAATTTCTAGAAACACACTACCTACCCAACTAACACAGTATGAGATAAAAAAAAAAAAAAAATTTGAACAGAACCACAACCAAAGATGAAACTGAACAGGTTATAAAAAACTCCAACCCCCCAAAAAAAGTCCTGGACCAGATGGTTTCACTAGAATTCAAGAATGCTACCTAAAATTCAGAGAAAAGCTGAAACAAATTATACTCAAATTATTCCAGAATAAACAAAAGGATGGAATACTCCCAAATTCATTCTATGAAGTAACCATGATACCAAAGCCTAGCAAAGACATTACTAAAAAAAAAAATTACAGACCAATATCTCTCATGAGCATAGACACAGAAAGTTTTAACAAAATTTTAAGCTAACAGAATCCAACAACATATCAAAAATATAATACATCACGAGCAAGTGGGATTCAAACTAGGTATGCAAGGATAGCTCAATATTAGAAAAACAATCAACATAACCCATTATATAAATAAAACCCAGGAAAAGAAGAACCATATGATCTTAACAATTGACGCAGAAGAGGCATTTGATAAAATCCAACACCCATTCCTGATTTTAAAAAATTAAAAAAAAAAAAAAACTCAGCAAAATAGGAATAGATGGGAAATTCCTCAACCTAATTAAGGGCATATACACAAAACCAAAAATCAACATTATTCTCAGTGGAGAGAAACTGGAAACATTCCCCATGAAAATGTTAACTAGACAAGGATGTCCTTTATCACCATCCTATTCAGTATCATATAAGAAGTCCTGTCTAGAGTAATATGGCAAGAAAAAAAGAAGTAAAACTATCTCCATTTGCAGATGATATGATGCTCACTCACTCTCTGCTGTCGAGTCGGATCCGACTCATAGCGACCCCTCCTTGGGTTTCCAAGGCGGTATCGCTACAGAAGTAGAACACCCAATCTTACTTCCAAGGTGGGTTTGAACTGCCAGCCTTCTTGTTAGCAGTCAAGTGCCATAGGCACTACACCACCAGAGCTCTGGATATGATCCTATATATATATACGGAAAATCCGAGTG
>NW_006922093.1:1408410-1409251 GCF_000298275.1 Orycteropus afer afer | reverse complement strand
AAACAGGGTCCACACCTCCTAATATAAAAATTAACTCAAGATGGATCAAAGACCTAATATAAAATCTAAAACTACACACATCATCAAAGTAAAAACTGGGGCAAATTGTTAGGTGTCATTCAGGCAGTTTAGAAATACAGCAACCCTGTGTACAACAAAACAAAACACTGCCCAGTACTGCACCATCTTCACAATCATAGCCAGCTTGAGCCCATTGCTGAAACCACGTGACAAAACATCTTCTTGAGGGTCTTCCCTCTTTTCACTGACCCTCTATTTCACCCAGCATGATATACTTCTCCAGGGACTGGTCCCTTCTGACAACATAACCAAAGTATAAGAGAAGTCTGTCCAGTCTTGCCTCTAAGGAGCATTTTGGCTGTACAGCAGTTCAAACCCACCAGCCACTCCTCTGAAGGAAGGCTGGGCATTCTATTTCCGTAGAGATACCACCTCAGAAACCCAAGGAAGGGTCGCTATGAGTGGGATCTGACTCAAAGGCAGTGTGTTGCATTGTTTGTTGTTTCTCAGAAACAGGAGCTCTGGTGGTGCAGTGCCTAAGGCATTTGACTGCTAACTATAAGGCTGGTGGTTCAAACCTACCAGTCACTCCTCAGAATGAAGACTGGGCAATATATTTCCATGGAGACACTGCCTCACAAACCCAAGGAGGGGTTCACTATGAGTCAGGATTGACTCAACAGCAGTGAGTTTTTTTGGTTTTCTTCAGAAACAGATTTGTTCATTCTTCTAGCCTTGGACAGTATATTCAATCTTCTCTGCCAACACCACAATTCAAATGCATCAATTACTCTGTGGTCTTCCTTATTCATTGTCCAGC
>NW_006922093.1:1406616-1407125 GCF_000298275.1 Orycteropus afer afer | reverse complement strand
AACTTTATCTGTTGGAATACTACACAACACTGAAGAATAACAATAAACACAAAATACCTCATAACATGGATGAACCTGAAGGATATTATGATGAGTGAAATTAGCCTATCACAAAAGGGCAAATACTGTATGAGACAACTATTATAAAAAGTCAAGAAAAGGTTTACATAAGGAAAGAGACATTATTTACTGGTTACCAGGGATGGGAATAGAAGGGAGGGATACTCACTCACTAAAGTATAGACCCATATTTACTTGAGCAAAGGGAAAGGTAATACACACTAAGAGTAAGGTCAGCACAAAATAACCAAGCAAAAGGAAGACACTTGGAGGTGCACAAGAGTTAAAGGCAACAAAGGTAAGTATCATTATATACACTAACCTGCAATGCAGAATTATTAATAACAATAATCTATGAATGGATATAACAGACATGCAAGCTGAACAGGTGTGGAAGGCAAATGGGATTACACCACAAATAGCTGTATATAGGTTTGGCAGAAGACATC
>NW_006922093.1:1399758-1406516 GCF_000298275.1 Orycteropus afer afer | reverse complement strand
AACTGGCATAATATAATCCAAAAAAGAATATTCTACAGCCTACTTTAGGGAGCAGCCACTAGAGTCTTAAGAGTCTGTCAGCAGCCATCAAAGATGTAATTACTGGTCTCTCCCCTCTCCCTTCCAAAGAGTCAAGAAAATCAAAGATGCATGGTAACAATTAGTTAATGCCTAATGAACCACATGAACCTCAGCCTTCACTACCCTGAGACCAGAAATAGATGGTGCCCAGCTATCACTACTAACTGCTCTGCTTGGGATCACTAAGGAGATGGGATGGAGTGGGGGAAAGATGTGGAGCAAAACTCAAAACCATAGGAAAAAGACAAAGCTTACTTGTCTGACAGAGACTTGGGGAATTCCCAGGACTATGGCCTTAAGACATCCTTAAGGCCTGGAACTAACCTAATCCTTATGCATAAACTCTCATTCAAACAAACATTTAAGGTGATCGATAACACCAGAGAGACATGCACTCCTAAGAAAAATCAACCATACTAGACAAAAAGGGTACCATTTGCCCAGGTACAAATCTCTGAAGACAGGAAGGGACAGGAAAGAAAGACAAATGGAAACAGGAGTACAGGAAGGAAGTGGGAAGAATGTTGTTATATTGTAGGGATTTCAATCAATGATATAAAACAAAATGTACATGAATTGTTGAATGGAAAACTAATTTCCTGTGTAAACTGGAAACTGATACTGGCCACATCCCCAGGAAAATCCCCTTACATCAGATCAGGGCTGTATCCTGAGTAAGGGTGGTGACCTAAGTAAGAGTAATGCATCCCACCCTAATCCTGCCTCATTAACACAACAAACATAACATAATCCTCTTTAACATAACCTAATCCTGCCTCATTAACCATAGGCAGAGGTTTTCAACAAATCACAACACAGAGGCTAATCACACAATACTGGGAATCATGGTTTAGAGAAGTTGACCATACTTTTTTTACCTTACCAATGGAGGGCGGGGCACCTCCATTGATGACACTAGGCAAAGTATAAACCAAAAACCAAACTCACTGCCGTCGAGTCAGATCCGACCCACAGTGACCCCTCCTTGGGTTTCCGAAGCAGTATCACTACAGAAGTAGATTGCCCACCCTTCCTTCCGAGGAGTGGCTGGTGGGATGGTAAAGCATAGGGTCAGTGAAAAAGATTAAGACTATCAACAAGATGGATTGTCACAGTGGCTGCAACAGTAGCCTCAATCATCCCTTATGACTGCTAACCAGAAGGCTGGCGGTTCAAACCCACCAGCCACTCCTCGGAAGGAAGGCTGGGCAATCCTACTTCCATAGTGATACTGCCTCGGAAACCCAAGGAGGGGTCGCTATGAGTCGGGGCCAACTCGACGGCACATAACAACAACAACAACAACAATCAGGAGAATGGCATAGGACAAAGCAACATTTCATTCTGTTGTACTGACTCAGTATCACCTAACTACAACAGGTGGAATGGAAAAAGGAGATGGTGCCCTTAGCCTATGAGAAATTAACTAAGCAGGGTAAACCATTCTTCATGCCAATTGTCCAGCCTTTTCTCCCACGCTGAAGTTTACATATATCTAGAAATGACACAGTAGAAAGCCTAATTCCAACTCACTCAGCATATACACTTTGAGTGCTGCTTCAAGTTTAGCAGATTAATTGGAAGATAAACAAGTAATTCCTGCCTAGTTTGAAAAATGAGCTGCATATAATACATTTGGGTAGAAGAATGTTAACTTCTAAAGCATAGTTATAAACACTGGGAGAGAAGAATTCAAAGAAGCAAGAGGTTAGCATGAGCCAGAGAGACCTATTAAAACTTTCACGGAAGAAGAAAGGAAAGTATTTGAAGAGTCTAAGGAAAAAAGAAACAAAACTGGTTTACACGTAAGCTGAATAATAGAAACCAAGTTTTCATATAATTTTGTCAAACTAGCCTTTTCATTTAGAACCTTTTATAAACACTGAATTTTCTCTACAACTATCAGAAATATAAGCTATATAACAAAAACGAGAAAAATAAGAGAAATACAAAATAAACAATTCACTTGATAAATAATACAGTGATTATATAGTGTCTGGCATAAGTGTAAAAGGAAAATAAATCAAATGAAGTATAAAAAAATTAAATCTCTACTTCTCATGTCACTTTTGTATTATTCTTTTTGATAACTAGATGTCTACTTATAAAATGTTTGAAAGTTATTACATTTTATTTCTGTCAAAAGACTTAAGCTATTGAATTCTATGCCTTAAAAAATACTATCACAGATGACTGGATTCTTTATATTATTGTTCTATGTCATAGAGGATAACATATTTGATAATATTTGTATTTAGAGTTAATTCAGAAAGACAGCAAGGTAGCATCAGAAAAAAAAAAGTGCATATATTGATTTTACTTCAAGTGTATAAACCTATAATCAGAAGATTTCACTTCAAAATCTTCTTGTCTCAAAAGGCTGCTGTAGAAAGAACACTTAAAAACAACCCCTCAACAACCCAAAAGGTTTCTATTCAATTGGTACTTAAAGCTGTTTTCCAATTAACATTTCACAGCAGATTTATTCTCTGGTAATGTTTAATTCTTTTGTTCAATATTCTGTCACTCTAACTAAGGAATCTAGTTTAGGTTCACTTGTCTAGATTTAGCCACAGGCCAGCACACAATAGCAAATATTCCTTCAAACTATTCCAAATTAGAAATAATTCTTGAGGAAGGGCACATCTCTAACACCGATTGTATAAATAAGGCAGCCATGTAGTGATGTAGAAAGATTGTGAAATTGTACCTCAGGAAAAAATGCATCTGTTCAAAAGCCACAGCAAGGTTGGGGTCAGAGGATCTCTGAGCTCCCTTCCATTTCCAAAATTCAATGACACTAATGTGTTATGAATAGACATAAGCATTACTATCAAAACTAGACTGGCTACTTACTTCAGGGAGGGCCATTCACAAACATGTGCATGTGGTATGATTCGAGCCCTATTTCCTCCTTACATATTTGTCCTCTATGGCCTGAGTGATTTTGTCAGGTCAGAAATAGATAGATAGATAGATAGATAGATAGATAGATAGATAGATAGATAGATAGACAGACAGATAGATAGATAGAGATAGAGATAGATATATAAACTTCCTAGGAATAGCTAATGAAGATTTGGTATAGACACAGGCTAATGGGGATTTTGGCAGTAGAAATGGGAAGTAAAGGGAGACTGAGCTACAAAAAATGAGATGTAAAATCAGAATTCTAATACCCGGAAAATGTTATTTAGAACTAATTCCTCCCTCATAATGCATATTTTAAGGAGCTCTGATAGCACAACAGTCAAGCACTCAGTGGCTTACCAACAGGTTGACTGTTTGAACCCATCTAGTGATACTGCCTTGGAAACCCAAGGAGGGGTCGCTATGAGTCGGGCCGACTCGACGGCAAATAACAACAACAACAAAAGTGGCCCAGAAGAGAAAGACCTGGCAGTATCTCTCATAAAGATTACAATCTAGAAAATGCTATTGGGTAGCTCTACTCCATCACAGCGGGTCACTATGAGTCAACACACAACAACAAAAATCCATACTTCAGCCAGACATTCAGGTCCTCAATATGCCCTGTGTGTCTGGTTCCTTCCAAGAGAATTACTCTACACCCATCTTGTCATCAAAAAAACTCTTCCTTATCTTAAGGAAGTAAATACCAGTTTCTCCATGAAAGCTTTGAATAGCCCTCTGAGTCAAATTTAGTGACCTTACTATTTGTTGTCATATCTTTCTGTAAACCCCTCCTCTCATTTTAGCATTTGGCATACTATGTTAAAATTTCCCATTTGTTTAGTTCTATTACCCATCATATAGTAACTAAAAAAAATATATACATACATATATATATATATATATATATATATACACATTTGGCCATTATTTCAGGCAGATATTAGGGTCACATCAGCAGAGACATTTAGAAGATAGAAACCTGAATTTTTATTCACAGCTGTGGTCTTGGCCCCTAGCACTGTGACTGGCTGATAGGAGTGGAATATGGAATATGTATTTGTTCTCTGAATAGAGAAATAAAGAAAGATCTGCATCCCAAGAAGCCAGTAAGTCAAGGAATGAATTGTAGCACTGAATGGAGAAGACCAAGACCTAGTTTACTAAAGCTGAGATACAGGACCACATTGGACTAGATGAGGGAGGTGCATTCTTTGATGGCAAAAGTAGAAATTAAGATAAAAAATTTCAAATAAGCAGAGCTAAAGTTATACTTAATTACAAACATAGGGGTCCTTTAGAAGTTCCTAGTTTCTGGACAAGAATGATCTCCTAAATTAAAAAAATAAATTAAAAAATGGAGCAGTGATAACCATTTCTTGTTGGTTAAACTTAGAAGACAGCTTCTACAGCTGTAGAAGAGTCTCAGTGCCAAGAACTTGCAGATGCAGAAGTGGTAAACCAAAAAACAAAAAGTCCAAGAAAATATATTAACCCATTGTTTATATATAAATATTTATTTTTGTGAATAATAGCCAAAACAAATTGAGTAACATTTGTTTTATCAGCATTGGTTCACCATCTTGGAGCTAGAGAAACAGAGCAAAATTGGATGACGTGGTAGTCTTAATTTGTCAAGTTGGCTGGGCTTGGTTTTGAGTGGCTGAGACTGGATGTAGGTATTCCCCGTGATGAGACTGGTAATCAACTCCATGGTGGAATCTCTTGGAGCAGCTGTGTAGCTGCCTTAGGGATGTGGTCTGCCTACAGTATATAAGAAGCACTGAGAAAGGTCTCAGAGCTTTTGGTACACTTGGACCCTGCATGTAGCCAAGTCATCATTCAGCAGTCTGCCATGGTTTCCTGCCAATCATGGGACTCTTTGTGAACCCGCCATGTTGCTTAATAATCTTGGGACTGTGCCATTTTACCTGCAGACCTTGGGTTTGTCAGCTTCAGCAGACAGCAGCTGACTGAGCGAAGAGACCTCCAGCTTCAATGGGCGGGAAGCAAGAGAAAGAGCTGAAGCCAAAGGCTGAGAGGCTTTCACCAAGTCTCCAGAGCTGGCACTATGAACTCAGATTTCTAGCCTCCAAAACTATATGAGAATATCCAAGTTTGTTAAAATCATCCTTTTGTGGGATACTCTGTGAGAGCAGAATAAGAGAACCAAAACAGATGGCTACCTTTGAAAGTTCAAGTTGATGCTGAAGAAAATTAAAAACAAGTCCAAGAGAACCAAAATATGACCTTCAGTATATCCCACCTTAATTTAGAGACCATCTGAAAAAAAGATTTGACACACTGATTACCAATGAATGAAGACGAGACAAGTTGTGGAATAACATCAAGAACATCATATATGAAGAAAGCAAAAGGTCATTAAAAAGACAGGAAAGGAAAAAAAGACCAAAATGGATGTGAGAAGAACCTCTGAAACTTGCTCTTGAACTGACAGTAGCTAAAGCAAAGGAAGAAATGTTGAAATAAAACAGCCAAACAGAAAATTTCAAATGGGCAGCTAGAGAAAAAAGAATACATTTTTATAATGAAATGTGCAAAGACCTGGATAGAAAACCAAAAGGAAAAAATACTCTTGGCATTTCTCAAGCTGAAAGAACTAAAGAAAAATTCAAGTCTCAAGTTATGATACTGAAGGATTCTATGGGCAAAATATTGAATGATGCAGGAAGCATCAAAAGAGGATAGAAGGAATAGATGGAATCACTGTACCAAAAAGAATTGGTCAACTTTCAGTCAGTTGAGGAGGTAGCATATGACCAAGAACCAATGGTGCTGAAGGAAAAAGTGCAAGCTGCACTGAAGGAATTGGTGAAATACAATGCTCCAGGAATTGACAGAATACCCACTGAGATGTTTCAACAAAAGGATGCAGCATTGGAGGTACTTACTCATTTAATGCTAGGAATTTTGGAAGATAACTACCTGGTAAACTGACTTGGAGATCCATATATATGCTCATTCCAAAGAAATGTGCCCTACAGAATGTGGAAATTATAGAACAATATCATCAATATTACATGTAAGTAAAATGTTGCTGAAGATAATTAAAAAATGGTTACAGCAATATACTGACAGATAACTTCCAGAAATGCAACTTGGATTAAGAGGACGTAGAATGAGGGCTATCATTGCTGATGTCAAACGGAGCTTAGCTGAAAGCAAAGAATACCAGAATGATGTTTATTTGTGTTTTATTGACTGTGCAAAGGCATTTGACTCTATGGATCATAACAAATTATGGATAATATTGAGAAGAATGGGAATTCCAAAATGCTTAAATGTGCTCCTGAAAACCCATACACAGACCAAGAGGCAGCCATTTGAACTGAATAAGGGACTATCATCACATGATTTAAAATCAGGAATGGTGTGCATAACAGTTGTACCCTTTTACCATACTTATTCAATCTATATGCTGAGCAAATAATCTGAAAAGCTGGGCTAAATGAAGAAAGATACAGCATCAAGATTGGAGCAATCTGAGACATGCAGATGACACAACGTTGCTTGCTGAAAGTGAAGATGACTTAAAGCACTCACTGATGAAGAACCAAGACTACAGTCTTCAGTAAGGATTACACATTAACATAAAGTAAACAAAAGTCCTCATAATTGGACCAATAAGCAACATCATGATAAATGGAGATAAAACTGAAGTTGCAAGGATTTCATTTTACTTGGATCCACAATGAACATCCATAGAAGCAGCAATCAAGAAATCAGACATCTTATTGCACTGG
>NW_006922093.1:1397534-1398933 GCF_000298275.1 Orycteropus afer afer | reverse complement strand
GTGACTGACAACGTTACAGGATAACTGATTCAAGAAACAGGATAACTGATTGAAGAAAATGCAACCCAAGATCTTCACAAAGATAGAAGATCCCTTGGCTACTGTCACAGTTAGCTTTGCTGCTTTTCTTTTTGCTGATAAAAATGAATGACTAAACCAAACTCACCACTACCGAGGTGATTCTGACTCATAGCAACCCTATAGAACAGAGTATAACTGCCTTATAGCGTCTCTAAGACTGTAAATCTTTATGGAAGCAGACTGCTTCATCTTTCTCCCATGGAGCAGCTGGTAGGTTCTAACCACCAACCTCCTGGTTAGTGGATGAATTCTACACAACTTGAAAATGACTGAAATGTTCTGAAAATCCTCAGCAGCTCATAGGTAAGGATATTTAGGACTGTCTCAGAAGCTGTTGAAGTGAAGTGGCTCTTGGTTGCATTACTGCCTTCAGAAGACAAGCAGTACCCAGAATGTCACCTATGGGAAACCTTCTCAGATCTTGTAGAAACTTGCTACTGATGATGGATGGACATCATAAGGAAAAGTTATTGAGGTGTGAATTACCATCATAGCTGAATTCTTCCCTGAAGTGATAAGGGCAGAGGCCTGCCTTGTTTTAAAGGAACTATACTATACAGGACAAGAGCTCTGGTGGTGTAATGCCTAAGGCATTCAACTGCTAACCAGAAGGCTAGCGGTTCAAACACCCCAGCCACTCCTTGGATGGAAGGTTGGGTGATCTATTTCTGTAGTGATACCACCTCAGAAACCCAAGGAGGGGTTGCTATGAGTCGGATTCGACTTGATGGCAGTGAGTTTGGTTTTTTGGTTTGGTACTATATAGGGTTGTAAATCAGGCCCACTCCCTTCTGCCTAATTTGTCCATATTTAATTATTATACCTTAGAAAAACATGCACTATAGTCTGACATCTCACTAATTCAACAGTCACTGTAGGGTAGAGTTTGGTATTAGGCCAGTGGATTTTGGACTCCATTCAAGATAATTTAATTAAGAATAAAAGTACCTTGCTCTA
Source organism: Orycteropus afer afer (assembly GCF_000298275.1). NCBI lineage: Eukaryota > Metazoa > Chordata > Mammalia > Tubulidentata > Orycteropodidae > Orycteropus > Orycteropus afer. The sequence continues at coordinate 1,397,895 of NW_006922093.1, read as the reverse complement.
AGATGATCTTACCTACAAATTGGTCCCAAAGAGAGTGTTATGTTAAAGTTCCCAAAGATCTGGTCAAAAAAAAAAGAAGCGTTTAAGCTTCTTCAGCTTGTTCTTCTTCTCTTTTCTTTTCCCTTCTTCTCCTCCTTCATCCTCCTTTCTCCCTCCTCTTCCAGTAAATAGTGGTATATGAATTATTAGAGTAACATAAATAAAATTAATGAAGGCTTCCTTTCTGACACATACAAATTATCATGATGCTGGAGTGAGGTCTTATTCCATAACTCTTTAATTTCTCCCCTGTTGGTCCCCTTTCAAAAGTAAAGTACATTTTGCACATACAGTAAAAAACTGCATATTGCATTTATATTTC
>NW_006922093.1:1390504-1396704 GCF_000298275.1 Orycteropus afer afer | reverse complement strand
AAATGTGCAAAGACCTGGAATTAGGAAAACAAAACGGAAGAACATGTTCATCATTACTCAAGAAGAAAGAACAGGGAAAATTCAAATCTTGAGTTGCAATCCTGAAGGATTCTAGGGGCAACATATAGAATGACACAGCAATCACCAAAAGAAGATGGGAGGAATGCACAGGGTAACTGCATCAGGAAGAATTGGTCAACATTCAACCATTTCAGGCAATACCATATGCTCAAGAGCTAATGTTATAAAAGGAAGAACCCAAGCTGCACTGAAGGCACTGACAAAAAGCAAGACTCCAGGAATTGACAAAATACAAACAGATATTTTAACAAATGGATATAAGACTGTGGGTGCTTGCTCATTTATGGCAAGACATTTGCAAGATAGGTACATGGCCAACCAATTGGAAGAGATCCATATGTGAATCCATTCCAAAGAAAAGTGATTGATTGAACAGAATGCAGAAAGTATCGAACTACATCATTAACATCACATGCAAGTAAAATTGTGCTGAAGAGAATTCAAAAAGAGCTGCAGCGGTACATCAACAAGATTCATTGCTGATGTCAGGTGGATCTTGGCTGAAAGCAGAGAATACCAGAAACATGTTTACCTATGTTTTATTGTCCATGCACAGGTATTCAAATACACAGATCATAAAAATTATGGATAAAACTGAAAAGAATGGAAATTCCAGAATTGTGTCCACATAAAACCTATACATAGAGCAAGAGTCAGTCATTTGAACAGAACAATGGGATACCGCATGGTTTAAAATCAAGAAAGGTATATTCCAGGCTTATATCCTTTCACCATGCATATTCAATCTATATGCCAAGCAAATAACGCAAGAAGCTGGAATACACGAAGAAGAATGTACCATCAGGATTGGAGAACAACTCATTAACAATCTGTAATATGCAGACGGCCCAACCTTGCTTGCTGAAAGCAAAGAAGACTTGAAGTACATACTGATGAAGATTAAAGACTACAGCTTTGAGTACAGATTACACCTCCACATAAAGGAAACAAAAACCCTCACAACTGGATCACAAAGAACACCATGATAAATGGAGAAAAGACTGATATTGTCAAGGATTTCATTTTATTTGGATCCACAACCAACTCCCATGGTAGCAGCAGTCAAGAAATTAAATGACACAGTGCACTAGGCAGATCTGCTGCATAAGACCTTTATAAAGTGTTAAAAAGCAAAGATGTCACTTTGAGGACTAAGGTGAGCCTTAGACAAACCATGGCATTTTCAATTGCCTCAAATGCAGCCAAAAGATGGACAATGAATAAGGAGACTGAAGTAGAATTATGCCTTTGAATTATGGTGTTGGTGAAGAATATTAAATATAACACAGACTGCCAGAAGAATGAACAAATCTGTCTCGAAAGAAGTACAGCCAGAATACTCCTTTGAAAAGAGAATGGCGAGACTTCATCTCACGTACTTTGGACAGGTTATCAGGAGGGACCAGTCCTTGAAGATGAACATGATGCTTAGTAAAGCAGAGGGTGTACTAGGGGATAAAAGACCCCAGCTTCAAACAAGTTCTACAGAGATCCTTTTATTAAGCCTTAGACAGGATAAAGATAATTATCCAGGATAAGGTAAAGCATCAGGATGTACACAGTGCAAGAAGCCAAACGGAGTCTGCTGACTCTCAGTCACAGTATTCATTATATTTGATGCTGTTGTTGTTGTTGTTGTTATGTGCCGTTGAGTTGGACCCGACTCATAGCTATCAGAGTACAAAATAAATCATCACAAAATCAAGACTGGTGGCACATCAATTCATCGCTGTCATAGATGGAACTATAGAAGCCGGTAAAGTATCATGACTGGGATTTGTACGTAACTGAAGATTAAAAAGGATGACAGGAAGGATTCTGGGGCTTGACTACCTACCGACCTCATGACCGAGGTACGACTCATGATCAAGTGGCCCTGAGTCATAGCCACAAGCTGGCTATAAGACAACATCAGGACCCCAACCTTTGATTTAAATTAGATAACACACAGCTATTTTCCATTAAGGATACACAGGCAAGTTCCTTAGTTCTTTGTGTGAGCATAATCTACTTTCATCAGAAGGAAGGTTGGGCAATCTACTTCCGTACTGATACTGCCTCAGAAACCCAAGGAGGGGTCGCTATGAGTCAGGTCCGACTCGACGGCACATAACAACAGCAACAACAACAAATCTACCTTCAACCATTCTTTCCAAGGAAAGACTATCCTCCTTTGTTTTGCCCAGGCTTATCTATGTATAGCCACATTGCTGGTTTAATAGTCAGAAAGAACTCAAATGGTCTCTGAACTTATTTCAAGACTCAAAATGAACCTAGGACTCCCACTATAGACTGCAGCCTTCTACAACAAAGTGCTTTACAATTTAAGCTTTAATACAAGGGTCAGCAAAAAAGAGGAAGACTCTCACTGAGATAGACTGACACACTGGCTGCAAGTAAGGTCAGGCATAGATAAGATTGTGAGGAAAGTGTAGGACCAGGCAATATTTCATTCTGTTGTGTGTAAAGTCGCTACAAGTCAGAACCTAACAACAACAATCATTTTCAAGAGTGATGTTTTGAGTGAAAAAAAAGCTCCTTTCAGAATGGTTCCTGTATACTTCCTCTAAAGAATCCCTCAATAAGGGACACATCAAACACTCTAAACCATTCAGTGATTAAAAGTCAAATCACTAAATAAAATGATGTTACTAGCTAACCACAATTTCGCCAGAGTGCTAAAAAGAAAAAAAAAAAAAAGAGTGAATATAAAAAGTCAAAATGAATTCTGAAAGTTAGAGAAATGGACAGCTGCTAACCCAAATGTCAGCAGTTTGAAGTCACCAGCCACTCTGCAGGAGAAAGACGTAGCTATACCCTTTCGTAAAGATTAAAGCCTTGGAAATCATATGGGGCACTTCTACTCTGCCCTATAGGGCCAATGTGGTACAATGAGCTAATTAAGATGGCTCTTCTAGCCATGGTCTTTGTGACTTCCACCAAGTAACTGGGTGAAACTATGCCAATGTAAGGTGACTGCGGTCCACCAATGAGACTGGATGGCTTGCTAATAATGTAATTAATGTACAAGGCACCTTTGTGGTGGTAGGACCATAGAAACAATGTATATGGATTCTTAATATGGGGATTGGTCAGTTTTGCCATTCCACTAGCCATAAAATGAGCCATCGGAGAGGCAGAAAGGGGGAGCCCACTACCATCAAATCAGAAGAGCCAGAAGAGAGCAAATCCTGTGGACCTGAGATCTCTCCACTGAGATTACAGAGATAGAGTGGCAGCAATAGCAACAGAACCAGGAGACCTACATAAGATGGAAGGGTGGGCTTTCTGGCCCACAGAAAGAGAAAGAGGTCAATTTGTTCAGTCAGGAGGCTTGCTGGCAGAGAGGAGTGCCTCTCTGGATATCTACTAGAAAAGCTAAAAGAGCTTTGTAACACAGGCCCAAGCAGGCAAAGACAGAGGCCAGAGAAAAGCCTGCCTGTGGCATGGCTGAGAAGAAGCTGTCCTGACAGAAGTGTATCCTGAGTGTTCCTAAACCTGAATTATAACCTGTTACTTTCCTACTAAACGTCATGATCATGAGTATTGTCTGTGAGTTCTTTGTGGCCACTGCCCTGAAATTATCGAACCCAGCAGAGAAGTAAGCAGTGCCATGAGAGGGTCAGCTGGTATCAGAACTGGCAAAAACGTGGGAGGGTGGAAGAATGTCCAACCTTTGTCCCATAGTAATGAGCCCTGGTTGTTGATGTTAATGGTGATTCTGTCTCCACCTTGTGAAATATGTTTGTTTGTTTGTTTTTCCTGGTGCTGACTCCCTGAGAATTAAAAACAGAGTAAGAATAAAAAGCAGGAGTAACCAAAAAAGCAGGAGTAACCAAAAATAAAAAAACAAACTCACTGCCATCAAGTCAGTTCCAACTCATAGCAACCCCCATTGGGTTTACAAGGCTATAAATCTACAGAAATAGATTGCCCCATCTTTCTTCCGCAGAGTGCCTAGTGGGTTTGAACCGCTGACCTTCTGCTTAGCAGCCAAATGTTTTACACACTATGCTACCAGAGCTCCTCAGAAGAAGCAGGGAATAGGAGGAAGAAATAAAAGAAACACAAGGAAAAGAAATGAATCAAAACAATCAGATATATGGTCATTTTGTATTCAGAATTAAGCTTACAAAGACTAGAACATTCTCCCTAGACACACATAAGCATCTAAATATTATCTGCTATCAATATTTTCATAAATTCGGAAATAATTTGTATCAAGACTATTTTAAAAGCAAAACTTTACACAAGAATAATTGTCAAAGCATTTTAAAAAGATCTGCTATATTTTTATTAAATGACTAATAAAAATATACAGCAATCATAAATTTTACAATTTAGAAAAACTACTCCAAATTTGTCTGTTGCTTTTTTTTTTTTCTTCACAAAGTATCCAGGATTTGAAATACTACAATGATGTTTCAAAATCTACTGCCTTCTGTGATTTTACAATTTGGGGATGTGTTCCACCAGGTCAGCATCCTGAGTTAACCAAAAAGGATGTGTAGAAACCCTGAGCAAGATAGCATAGCTGCTGCCCTCTATTCCTGAGCTGCTCTCTTCCCTGGACTCAAAGCAGGATGGGATTGGCCCCAATGGAGATGGAGCTAAAAGTCATATATGACTGACAGTTCTGCAGGTTAAACTGTCAAAAGGGTTTTCAATCCACATCCAAGAAAGGACCTATCTAACAGCATTCACATACATACAAAAGAAGAAAGAAAGAATTTTCCAATATATCCTTGGGAGGTAAATTGTTTTTTTCTGTCACATAGGGTGAAAACTCATACTTTCTTTGAAAGGCACACAATTTCAAATGTATACTTAAATGACAATTGCTCCTTTATAAACAGATTTCCCCAAGCCCAACCCTCTTGAGAACTGTAAAAAAAAAAATTTTAAAGTTTAATAACATAATGATCCCATCATGTGCTGTGTTTGCTTACTATGTCTCTGTTGAAAGACTGTCTTGCCAGAAGCACACTTATTTAAACTCTACATGAGAAATAAATATATCATTTATCTCTTATTTAGTGGCATTTTAAAGTGTGGACTTTTTTTTTTTTTCTGACAAGTACAAATCAAAAACATTCTTGAAATCAGAAATATGACATAACTCAAAGAAGAAAAAAAAAAATTGCCCTTAATCAGACAGCACTAAAATGAGTAAGATTCTAACATTTTATCAACTAGCTTATTGTTCTCTTGATCAACAACAGAAGGACACTGTTAAATTATATGGAGTTCCTGGGTAGAACAAATGGCTAAGTTCTCATCTACTAACAGAAACAGAGGCGATTTGAATCCACTAAGAGGTGCTTCAAACGAAAGGTTTGGTGATTTATTTCCAAAAGGTTATAGCCATTGAAAAGCCTCTGCAGCAGAGGCCTACTCTGAAACGCAAGACCACCATGAGTCAGAATCAACTAAATAGCAACTCCTGGTTGTTGTTATTGTTGATGCAGTTGGTAAATGTTGTAATTCATCTCTCAGAATTTACATTGGCAAAGAATATTAAATATACCATGGACTACCAGAAGAACGAACAAATCCGTCTTGGAAGAAATACAATCAAAATGCGCCTTAGAAGTAAGGATGGTGAAACTTTGTCTCATGTACTTGGGACATATTGTCACGACGGACCCATCCCTGGAGAAGGGCATTATGCCCAGTAAAGTACAGAGTCAGAGAAAAAGGGGAAGACCCTTAATGAGACAGACTGACAAAGTGGTTGCAACATCGAGCTCAAACACAGGTACGATTGTGAGGACAGTGTAGAACTGAGCAGTGTTTTGTTCTGTTGTATGCAGGGTCAGAACCAACTGGACAGCAACTAATGACAACAAACCTTCTTGGAAAATTCTATTTTGGATAGACTTTCCACCAGAAAGAATGTTCCACAATAGATCAGAAATTAAAATTATCTCATATTTCCACTAAACAAAAGGTAGTTCAACAATAAAATAAATAAGGTTTCTTTTAATTCAGAAAGAAGAATACAAGGGGCCATTCAATGTCAATCATTTAATTAATTCAATAAACATATGCAGATGATATACTATGAGACAGAAATTGTGCTAGGCAGAGAATACTGCAATGACCAAAGCCCGAAAGAA
>NW_006922093.1:1388490-1389044 GCF_000298275.1 Orycteropus afer afer | reverse complement strand
GACTAATGGTGCCCATGAATCTTTGGTTTTCTTCATTGTTCTTTGTTCTGGATAAGGAGAGACCCATTGTTGAATCTAGAAGGCTGCTTGTAACCTTTTAAGATCCCAGTTGCTTCTCCCTGAAGTAGACTGTAGAATAATGTTTTTGTGTAGTATGTAATGCCAATTGAGCTTGATGTCCCCTGTGACTATGGTCCTGATACCACAGGTCCAACTAATTGCTCCCTCTGGGTACCTGGCTGTAGCCAAGATACCCAGTGTGAAAGCCAGGACAAGAACAGATATATGCACATCCAAGTTCATCGCAACACTATATACAATAGCCAAAAGATGGAAACAACCTAGGTGTCCATCAACTGAAGAATGGATAACCAAACTATGGTACATACACACAATGGAATAGCATGCAATCCTAAAGAATATCATATCCTTCCACACCTGGCTGTGGCCAAGAAGTGACCACAACCTTGTCCCTTGTCAGTTCTACTATATACCTGGGGATTCTTATAGAACATAACAACACACTGGTAGAAACACTGTCTGCCAACCCTATA
>NW_006922093.1:1366859-1373358 GCF_000298275.1 Orycteropus afer afer | reverse complement strand
AAGTATGCAACTTATTGACAGCATTTATAATAATTGGCCATTATTGACAATACTTACAAGAAATCAGCCATGGAGAGTACATGAACTCCTAAAACTACTGCTCTAAAATAATCTTTAAACCATAAACCAAAAACATTACTGAAGTCTTCTTAAAGCTAAGCACTAGTTTAGCTTAACTATTAAAAAAATAAATAAAAATAAAAATATCTTCCTTGAGAATTATGCTCTTTTAAAAATTATAAGGGGTCAACTGGCAACAGCAATTCTAAAGATTAGGTAGGAACTTGAGGGGACAACGAATTTATGTTAATGTGGGAGGAACAACTCAGAACAGGAGGGTGAGAATGGCTGCACAACTCAGACTGTAATTGATGACACTGAACTGTATATGTAGAAACTGTTGAATTGGTGTACATTTTGCTGTGTATATTTTCAACAGAAGCAATAAGTAAAACTACGATTATCTTAAAAAAAAAAAAAAAAAAAAGAAAAAAGAAAGGTCTAAGTATCTCAGTGCTTAAGTAAATTTTCCTAGAAATTGAAAATAAATGTTACTGCCAAGGAAAGACAAAATATTTAAATACTGTACAATATGCATATATGATATACTATTCTCAGAAAACATCATAAATATGCTATTTTATATATACATATGTAATTATTTATTTATTTAGGAAACACAACTGCAAGTTTATTATTTCAAGAAAGACTTGATGAAGTAGCAAGGGTACCACCATCTGTAGAATGTCTCAAAATAACACAACATATGTTGCTAGGAAACGCAGTAAGGAGAGGGTTAGAGGAAACAGTTTCAACCATGTAAAAACCTAATGTTAATCTCTAAGCAGAACAAATTCATTTCTGGTCTTTATTCTCTGACCTTTATAAATCTTACCTTGTTCCATAATGGAATCTTAAATACTCAACTTACAAATATCTGTAGCAACAAATGTATCAGAAGATGATCTGAGTTATTTGCATACACAACTGCATAGAAAATGACTAGTTATTCCTCAGTTAATAACACCACTGAGTATGCAAGCTCATTCACCCATCATGCACTGATAAATTAATTCAAAATATTTATTAAACACCTATCATTTGCCATCATATAGGCACTACAGACACAAAATTAAATAAAACTCTCTCTGTCTAAAGAGGAAATAAAATACATTGGCAGACACTGATACCAATTCAGTGTGTCACTGGGTCTCCTTAAATCGAAGAAAAGACTGTGAAAATGTCACTGTTGTAGGTGCTACAAAAAAGAAATGCAAGATGCTTCAAAAAGTTGAAATGGGGAGTTCCAGCAAGATGGCAGAATAGGCAGACAAGCTAAACAGACCCTTTGCAACAAAGCAATAAGAAAAAAATTGAAATTGATACAGACAACGACCTGGAACCCTCAGCTTTGGAGACAAAGATAAAGATGTAGATTAAATACCACTTAGTAGAAGAACCTGAATGAAAACAGTGGCTAAGGAGATAAATGGAGCTGTGGACTGCCAGCTGTCCTGAGGGCACAGCCATTTTGAATATTTGTAGATAGCAATCTAAAAATCGGCTCTGCTAACTAAAGACTGCATGGGCAAGGACTGCATTGCTGACTGACAACCAGAAAGGAAAAAAGAAGACAGAAACAAACAGACCTGCAGACTACACCAGCTGTGCTGAAGGTGCAGACATTCTGAATATTCACAAGCTGCAGGTGTGACAATTTTGAATATGTGCATGTGGCATTCTTACCTGGGTGGCAACACAGGAGTGGGATGCACTTGTCAAGGACAGCAGAGCAATCACACTGGAGGCTGATAATTGGAAAGGTGCAATATTCCCTGTTCCTCTTATACCCTACACACTCCTGGTGAACTGAGGTGTGGCCATGCCCCTCCTCCACTCAGCTTCTCAACCAGCCGAATTCCAGCCCAGTCTGTGCTCTGACAAATCCTGAGTGCCATGCCCCAGTCCCCACAGTTTGTTTTTATTTGTTTTTAAATTACACTTTTTATCTTCCTCCTTTCTTTATCTCTTCCCTTTCCTGGTTCCCTTTTACTTTCTTTCTTTTGGTTCTTCTTATCCCTTGCTTTCCCTTTTGCAGTTTTCTCATTTTTTTCATGACTTTTTTTACTCTTGCTCTTTTCTCTCATTCTTCCTTCCCCAGATATTGTAGCTTTTTTTCCTTCTCTCTCTTCTTCTCATTATCTTTCTTTTCCTCTTTTTTAATATATTTTGAAAAGTTTTCTTTTCATTTATTGCATGGGGGTAGAGGGATTGTTCCTGTTTGTTTATGTGGTTTAAGTTTTTTGTTCTCTTGTTTTTATTTACTTATTTTTCTAATTTGTGTGTAAGTGGAAGATAGCAATTGTTTCATCACAACCCAACCATGCCTGTACTTCCTGCAGCCCCTCCAACTGAGGGCCACCACTTGCTTTTGCACCAACTGAACAATGACAATGAATGGTTTATACCAGTTCAACTTACCCTCAAATTCTCCTTACGAACAGTTAATAGAGATCTGTGCACACACTCTCATTCTCTATCACACCCACCAGGAAACAGGTGGTGAGTGCCTAAGTACTAACAACTGGCATATAGAGAAGCATGGTACCCTGCTGACACAGATATATCAAAACAAAATAAAGGGGGGGGGGAATCCTGAGTGAATCACACCAACATACAATCACAAATTAAACATAAATAAAACAAAACCACAATTTCAGAGACAACAGACCATCATAGTCTACACAAAGGATCAAGATAAAGTAGTAGAAACAAGGGACCAGGATACAAACACAAAACACATCCCAGAGGAGGAAGCAGCCTTGGAACTCCCTGATAAGGATTCAAAAGAATTATATTTGGGTACCTCCAACAAATTGAAAGACAGATCAAAGAAAATACTGATAAGATCTAGGAAAACACTGGCAAAATCAAGAAAAATAGAGATAAAACTCCAGAACAATTTAGGAAAACAATACAAATTGACAAAATAAACACAAAATTAGAAATGATAACAAAAATAACAAACACAAATACACAAGATTAATACTAAGATTTCAGAAATAGATAACACATTGAATGAGCAAAGGAGAAGAATCGAATCAATGGAAGACAGAATTAATGAGATTGAAGACAAATACTTTAATTCTACTTTGTTAAGGGATCAATCAGAAAAAAGATCAAAACAAAATGAAGAAAGCCTAAGATTCATGTCTATACCATCAATGGGAATAACCTAAGTATAATCAGAATTCCAGGACAGAAATAGACAAATAAACCCACAGAGAAAATTGTCGGTGATTTGTTGGAAGAGAATTTCCCTAACATGAAAGACAAAACTATATCCATTCAAGAAATTCAATGAACTCCAAACAAGACAGACCCTAAAAGAAAATCACCAAGATATATCATATTCAAACTCTGACCAAAGACAAAAACAAAGAAAAGAATCCAGAAAGCAGCATGGGAAAAGTAGACGATTAAATTAAAAGGAACCCAATAAGACTAAGCTCTGATTTCCTGGCAGAAACCATGCAGGTGACAAGGCAATGGAATGATATATACATAAACCTTGAAAGAAAAAAATCTTCAACCAAGAACTATACACCCAGCAAAATTTTCCCTCAGATATGAGGGGGGAATTAGGAAATTTCCAGATAATCAAAAATTAAGGGAATTTGTTAAAACCAGACCAACCTTACAAGAGATGATGAAGGGAGTCCTTCCGATAGAGAAGCAAAACCACCAAACAATAACTGATGGATAATACATGTGATGACATAACCCAGAAACCAAACCAGTTATAGAAGTATTCAAAGTAAAATAAGCTTACCAGACTATAAGTAGAGAACTGGAGACATCAATTTGTAAATTAAGACTACTATAAATCAAACGGGAGCTCTGGTAGCATAGTGGCTAAGACACTTGCCTGCTAACCAGACGGCTGGCAGTTCAAACACACCAGCCACTCCTCGGAAGGAAGGTTGGGCAATCCTACTTCCATAGTGATACTGCCTCGGAAACCCAAGGAGGGGTCGCTATGAGTCGGGGCCAACTCGATGGCACATAACAACAACAACAACAACATAAATCAAACAGAGGGAATAAATAGTATAGTTACAGAACTTCTACATGGGTGAGGATGTCAAGACAATTGTGAGATAGAACAGACTGTTTCAATTTATAAACAACAAATTTATTATTGAGAAGAAAATAATAAATCACAGAGTAAGTTCAAAGGAAAATAATAAACCCTGAAATAAAAATAAAAAAAGAGGGCAAGCACAAATATTTAACCAACACTAAAACAACAGCAATGAAGGAGATGATGACACAAATCATAGACAAAATGAGTTCAGCACAGAAAATTATATGGAACAAAGAAAGCAACAACATTATGAAAAAACATAACAAAAATGACATAAATAAGTTCATACTTATCAATAATTACACTGAATGTCAATGGATTAAATGCAATACTCAAGAGCCTGAGACTTGCAGACTGGATAGACAACATGACTCATCAATATGCTGTCTACAACAGACTCCACTTAGACACAAAGACAAAAATAGACTAAAAATCAAAAGTTGGAAAAAGGTATATCAAGCAAATGGCAACCAAAAAAAATCAGGAGTAGCGATATTAATATCTGGTAAAATTGACTTTAAGACAAAAACCACCATTAAGAGACAAGGAAGGACATTATACAATTATCAAAGATCAGCTGAACAAGAAGATATAACCATAATAAATATCTATGAACTCAATAAAAGAGCCCCAAAATACATAAATCAGACTTTAACAGAATTGAAAAGGCAAATAGATGACTACACAGTCATAGTAGGAGACTTTAATACACCATTTTCAATCAAAGATAGAACTGGAAAGAAACTCAACAAAGACACAGAAGAACTAAACAATATAATTCACCAACTTGGACTTACAGATTTGAATCTTATAAATTTAAACAGAGCACTTCACCCAACAATAGCACAATATACATTCTTTTCCAGTACACATGGAACATTCTCCACGATAGAGAATGTTAGGCCACAAAGTAAGCCTCAATAAATTTAAAAACACTGAAATATTGCAAAATATACTCTCAGATCATGATGCTATAAAATTAGAAATCAACACTAGGAAGACCGACAGAAAAAGAGCAAACATATGGAATCTGAATAACACCCTCCTCAAAAACAACTGGGTAATAGAAAATATGAAAAACAAAATTAAAAAATTCCTTGAATAAAACAAAGAAAACATAACATACCAAAATCTTTGGGACACAGCAAAAGCAGTGATCAAAGTGCAACTTTATAGCAATAGATGCATACATCAAGAAAGAAAGACCAAAATCAATACATTAACCCGATATCTCCAACGATTAAAAAAAGAGCAGCAAAAGAAACCTACAGTCACTGTTGTTGTTGTTGTTGTTGTTATGGGTGTCGAGTCAGACCCGACTCATAGCGACCCCTCCTTGGGTTTCTGAGGCAGTATCACTACAGAAGTAGATTGCCCCATCTTCCTTCCGAGGAGTGGCTGGTGCGTTTGAACTGCCAGCCTCCTGGTTAGCAGTCAAGTGCCTTAGGCACTATGCTACCAGAACTACAGTAACTAGAGAAAAGAAATGATAAAAATTCAAGCAGAAATAAATAAAACAGAAAATTGACAATAGGAAAAAAATCAAAGAGAAATAAAAAGAATAATATCAGGATACTATGAAGAACTATACTCCAACAAATTTGAAAACCTAGAAGAAATAAAACAGACTTCTAGAAACACACTACTTACCTAAACAAATACAAACTGAGGTAGAAAATTTGAGACCCATAACAGAAGAAGAAATTGAACATCACTAACAAAAAAAAAAAAAGGTCCTCACTCAGATAGTTTCACTGGAGAATTCTACCAATCAATCAGAGAACAGCTGACACTAATCCCACTCGACTATTCCAGAACATACAAAAGAATGGAATCATCTTAACTCCTTTTATGAAACAAGCATAACCCTGATACCAAAACCAGGCAAAGACACCACTAGAAAGAAAAACTACAGAATAGTTATGTACTGCCATCAACTCGGATCTGACTCATAGCAACTCCTTGGGTTTCTGAGGAGGTATCACTATGAAAGTAGACTGCCCAACCTCATGAATATATATAGCTGGACAATGAATAAGGAAGATCTAAGAAGAGTCAATGCTTTTGAGTTGTGCTGTTGGTGAAGAATGCTGAGAGTACTATGGACTGCAAAAATCTTCAACAAAACCTAGCACATAGATTCAACAACATATATATGCAAAAAAATTAATGCATCATTAGCAAGTGGGATTCATACCAGGTATGCAAGAATGGTTCAACATCAGAAAACAATCAACATAATCCATCACATAAGTGAAATAAAGGGAAAAAATCACATGATCATATCAATAGATACAGAAAGAGCATTTGATAAAATCTAACATCCATTCCTGATATTAAAAAAAAAAAAAA
>NW_006922093.1:1365267-1366439 GCF_000298275.1 Orycteropus afer afer | reverse complement strand
GTGGATCATAATAAATTATGGATAACATTGAGAAGAACGGGAATTCCAGAACACTTCATTGTACTCATGAGGAACCTGTACATAGATCAAGAGGCTTTCAGTCGAACAGAACAAGAGGACACTGTATGGTTTAAAATCAGGAAGGGAGTACATCACGGTTGTGTCCTTTCACCATACTTATTCAATCTGTATGCTGAGCAGATAATCTGAGAAACTGAACTATAAGAAGAAGAGCATGGCATCAGGATTGGAGGAAGAATCATTCACAACCTGTGATATGCTGATAACACAACATTGTGTGCCGAAAATGAGGATGTCTTGAAGCACTTACTGATGAAGACTGGATTATACCTCAATGTAAAGAAAACAAAGATCCCCACAACTGGACCAATAAGCAGCATCATGATAAATGGAGAAAAGGCTGAAGTTGTCAAAGACTTCATGTTACTTGATTTTACAATCAGCACCAATGGAAGAAGCAGTCAAGATATCACACAACATATAGCACTGGGCAAATCCACTGCAAAAGACCTCTTTCAAATGCTGAAGAGCAAAGATGTCTCCTTGAAGACTCAGGTGTACCTGACACAAGCCATGGTGTTTTCAACTGCCTCATATGCATGTGAGAGTGGGACAATGAATAAGGAAGATCAAAGAAGAGTCAATGCTTTTGAGTTGTGGTGCTGGCAAAGAATGCTGAGAGAACTATAGACTGCTAAAAAAAACTAACAAATCTGTCCTGGAAGAAGTGTAGCCAGAGTGCTCATTGGAAGCGAAAATGGCCAAACTTCATCTCACCTACTTTTGTCATGTTGTAAGAAGGGACCATTCCCTGGAGAAGGATGTCATGCTTGGTAAAGTGGAGAGTCTATGAAAGAGGGAAGGCCCTCAATGAGATGGACTGACACAGTGGCTACAACAAGGGGTGCAGGTATAGCAAGGATCATGGGGCTGGCACAGGACCAGGAAGTGTTTCTTTCTGCTGTACAGTGTCACTATGAGTCGGGGAGAACTTGATGGCACCTAACGACAACAAGAAGAAGAAGCCAGGACAATAAGGCAAGAAAGGGAAATAAAAGGCATCCAAATTGGTAAGGAAGAAGTAAAACTATCCCTATTTACAGATTATATGATCCTATACAGAGAAATAAAGGAATTGGCGAAGAACAAGG
>NW_006922093.1:1360953-1362627 GCF_000298275.1 Orycteropus afer afer | reverse complement strand
GAGGGTCGACGAAAGAGGAGGAGGCCTTCAATGAGATGGATTGACACAGTGGCTGCGATGATGGGCTCAAGTATAACAGGGATCGTGGAGCTGGCGCAGGATCGGGCAGTGTTTTGTTCTGCTGTGCATGGGGTCACTATGAGTTGGAAACGATTTGACGGCACCTAACAACAACAACATATAGAGAAAACCCAAGAGACCCAGTAAGAAAACTACTGGAACTTATTGGAAGATTTAGCATAGTGACAGGATACAAGATCAACATCCAAAAATCAGTTGGATTCCTCCACACCAGCAAAGAGGTCTCTGAAAGTTACAGAAGGAAATCAATACTATTTACAGGAGCTATGAAAAAGATAAAATACTTGGAAATACATCTTGCCAGGAACACAAAAGACCTGTACAAAGAAAACTACAAAATACTACTTGAAAAAACTGTAAGAGATCTACATAAATGGAAGAATATACAATGCTCATAGATTAGAAGACTGAACATTGTGAAAATGTCAACATTACCCAAAGCAATCTATTCCTTCAATGCAATCCTGATCCAGACTCCATCAGCATTCTTTAATGACATGGAAAAATGAATCACCAAATTTATTTGGAAAGGAAAGGGTCCTTGGACAAGCAAAACACTACTGAAGAAGAACAAAGTAGGAGGTCTTACATTCCCGATCTCAAAATCTACTACACAGCCACAGTTTTCAAAACAGCCTAGTATTGGTACAATGATAGACACACAAACCAGTGGAATAGTATTGAGAAACTAGAAACAGATTCACTGACGTATGGTCAGCTAATCTTTGACAAAGGGCTAAACTTCATTCAATGGGGAAGGGATAGTCTCTTTCACAAATGGTGTTTGCAAAACTGAATATCCATCTGCAGAAAAATGAAACAAGATCCTTACCTCTTGCTATATACAAACACTCACTCCAGATGGATCAAAGACTTAAATGTTAAGCTTAAAACTATAAAGTTCATCAAAGAAAAATAGGGGCAAACTTAGATTCCCTAAATTACAGCATAAACAGACTAGCCAGCATAACCCAAGATGCACAAATAGCAGAAGATAAACTAGATGATTGGGACCTTCTAAAAATTAAGTTCTTTTGTGCATCAATAGACTTCCAAAAGAGTCAAAAGAGAACCTACAGAATGGGAAAAATATTCAGCAGTGACATATTGGGCTCTAAAATTTATAGAAAATTCTTAACAACTCAACATAAAAAAAGACAAACAATCTAATTGAAAAATGGGCAGAAAACAAGAACAGACAGTTCACCAAGGAAGATATTCAGGCAACCAACAAACACATGAAGAAATGTTCACAATCATTAGCCATTAGAGAGATCCAAATCAAAACAACCTTGAGATACTATCTCACCCCAGCATTAATAGCAAAGTTCAACAAGATAGAAATCAACAAATGCTGGTGAAGATGTGGTGAGATTGCGACTCTTATATACTGCTGGTGGGACAGTAAAATGATACAACCTCAGCCTCTCTCCACTGGGATACTGCATCTCAAAAAATGCTGTTTTTGTCATCACATCCTCTGCCTTGGTTAGAAGTTACACTACTTTCCCTCACTGTCCATTGGCTAGAACCAATCATATGGCAGTGTCCTATCTGAAAGGGATGTTAGGAAAGGGAGTCAGGAGTTCCCAG
>NW_006922093.1:1352704-1360257 GCF_000298275.1 Orycteropus afer afer | reverse complement strand
ACACACACACACACACACACACACACATATAAAGCAAAGATTATCTGTGGTTACTGGGGGTTTGTGTAGTGCCTAAGACATTTGACTGCTAACTAGAAGGCTGGTGGTTCAAACTCACCAGGCATTCCTCAGAACGAAGATTGGGCAATTTACTTCTGTAGTGATACTACCTTAAAAACCCAAGGAGTGGTCGCTATGAGTTGCATCCAACTCGACAGCAGTGAGTTTGGTTTTTGAGTAGGGACAGAAAGGAGAGGGAAAAGGAAGCTTTTGTCTTTTGGGGGACACTGAGTTTAAGCTAATGGTGGTGGAATATTTTGAAAAAGGTTAGCAATAATGGTGGCAAAATATGAAAAATGTCATCAATGTCTCTGAGTTGTAAATGTGGAAACTGTTATGTTAGAAGATATCTTGTTGTGTACATTTTCACCACAAAGAAGTGGGGAAAAAAGTGGAAATGGGTGAATCTGAACTGATAAGGGAGGTCAGGAAGTGCTTTCCCAAGGAAGTGACATTTACTCTGCCATACATCAGGAATATGTTAAGTCTGAACTAGATGAGAAAAAGACAAAAGAGTATTATTGTAGGCAAGGTCCTATGGCAAGAGGCAACATGGACTCAAGGAGACAGTGTGGCTTAAACAGATAGAAAAAGTTAAAAGGAGGTGAGAAGATAATTTAAAAGGATAGCTTGGCCCCTCCATTATGTTAAGGAGCTTTGTTTTTATGCCAAGAAAAAAGAGATGGCTTCAGAATGTTTACAGCTAAGGGATAATGTGATTAGACCTGCATGTTTAAACATTGACTTTGCTGCTGTATAAAGAAGAGACAAGGGGTGAACTAGTGGATATGTGGCAAACAGTAAACCTATTCACTGGCAGAAGCAAGGAGGGTAGTAGTGTTAGAGCAGCAGAAAAACAAATGGACTGAGTCAATACACATTTAGGAGGCAAAATCAATAGGACCTGGTTATGACTGCCCGTGAGGTAAAGGAAGATTCCTGGGCTTTTGGCTTCCTTTCCCTAACCTGTATTTTTAGTTATAAATTTAAAAGAAAAAAAAAAAATCACTGCCAATGAGTTGATCCCAACTCATAGTAACCCTCTTTTGGGTTTCTGAGGTGGTAAATCTTTAAAGAAGTAGATTGCCCAGTCATCCTTCCATGAAGTGGCCAGTGTTCTGGTTAGCAGTCAAATACCTTAGGTACTACGCCACCAGGGCTCCTTAGTCAATAAAGCAGCAGACAAATTATAGACTGCTTGATAAAGGGACTAAGTGAGAGGATATGTTAAGAACCATCTGTTTCCAGCTAAGGCAGAAATGCAGCATTACCTGGAATAACGAATACTAAAAGAGGTCCAGGGTTATCTGCCTGTTCACATGGCTCTTGGTTGCTTCCTCTGGCTACTCTGGGGAATGAGTTGAATTTGGGGAATGTTGAGTAAGTCAGAAATGACTAACCATCCATCAAAATATTTGTGCTTGTTCTTCCACAATGTGGAATTACTGCAGGAATTAGCTGCCTTACCAAGCACTAACCTTCCCAATGCTTCCCATCACTTTGCATCTAACTGGTACCATGTGACTGGTTCTTACCAATGAAATAAGAACAACAGGTCATTGCTGGGCCAGGAAGATTAGGAAGTAGGTGAGTTTTTGCCTACCCCCTCAATCCTCATAAGACTATAACTTAAAAGCTAGTAAAGCTATAAGAAGGATGGAGTCTGATCACCTAAATCACAATGTAGATGACTGCTTGCTAGCCAGAAATTCCACATCGGGCTGCTATGTGAGCATGAAATCCAATTTTAACTGTGTTATGCCAATGGGGCTTTGGGCTATGTTTGTTACAACAGCTAGTATTATCCTAGCTCATGGAGCTTGATGTACCTTTGAGACCACCCATGGGAAGCTGTCAGATAAATAATTGGATAAATAGAGCTAGAGCTCAAGGGAGGACTCTGAACTGGAGATTTCAATTTGAAAGTCACCTGGGTAATAACGATAATGAAAGCTGTTGGCATGATGAGACTGCTTAGAGAGAAAAGGTTAGAAGGCGTGAGCCCCATAGATAGTTCAATAGCATAGAAGACTTCGTTAATTCAGGTACATAAATATAAAGATTTTTTTTTTTTTTTTTTTTTTTTAGATGTAGAGGTATAACATTTAAACTGTTACTGGTATCTGGAGGTAAAAATTTCAGTTTTATGCAATATTAAGTGACAGTCAGGCAGTCTTTATATTCGCCTGCTTTTAATCTACACGTATTTTTTTAGTACCTACTATAGGCCAGGCAGTTTCAGGCATAAGAGATGAAATATTTTTCAATCTTTAACAAAGACTGCTATGATATTTTAATTCAGAGGACCATATCTGTTATAAATGTCAGGGAGGGCTTCCCTAAGGACCTTGAACCAGAGACCTGAAGAGTTAGTAGGAGCTAGGCTGGCAAGGATAAGGGTGGGTGGAAAGACATAGTGTGAAAATGCTAACACAGGAAGAAGCGTGGGGCATTTCCCGAACTAAAAAGAATGACAATGTAATAAGAAGGAAAAAGGTGCAAAAGCTACGTAGTATCAGATCATTCAGGATGCTCTGGGCTCTATATTAAGGACCTGAGAATTTATCTTAAGTAATGGGACACAATTTCAATGTTGTTAACAGAGTAACAACATAGAATGATCACATCAGAACTATGTTTCAGATTGGTAGTGTTAAGAAGGCTTTGGGGAGCTACTTAACAATCTAACCATCATATTTTCTAACATTATTTCAGAGAGAAAATCCTTTCAGAATGCCAAACACTGTCTTATAAACTACTGTTAATTCAAATTATTTGTTATTTGAGTATTAGTGTGCTGTATAAATTATTCATACACATATCCTTTAGTCAGCAGCACACCGACACTGTATCATCTCAGACTTCTACCAACACGATTCCAGAGCCCTCTTTATGCATCACAATTAATTTTGAACCAGAGATTCAGAAAACGTGCACTCATTCAACAAACCCTGACTAGAACAGTTAATACAAAGGCAAATAAGACCTGGTCTCTGCCCTCAAGAAGCTCAAGTTTAGAGGCAGAGAAAGAAAAAAATAATAAACCAGTATTAGAGATTCTAAGTACCCTATAAGTAAAGGGAGATGACTGAAGCCTCAGGGAAGGCTTCACAAAGATGGTAATACTTGAGCAGGACCTTAGAGGTTAAACAAAAGTTTAACAGTGCATGAGAAAGTGCCAAAGAGAGGAAAAAGTGACAGCAAATGGAAAACAATTTTCATAACAAAGAATTAAACATTGAATTGGTAGGTGGGATCTAGAAAGGTCTTTGATGCCATGAAAGAAATTTTGCTTACTAGCAACTCTACTTAAAATGGCAGCTCCCATACACCACAAAGAGAAAACCTAACCCCCTTACCTTGCTCTACTTTGTTTCTAACAGAGGTCTTATCAACTTCTCACAATATATACTTTACATATGTATTGTGTTTATTGCTCATGTCCTATCTTCCCCCATTAACCAAAAACCAAACCAAACTCATTGCCATAGAGTTGATTTTGACTCACACAGACCCCCTCTTGGGTTTCTGAGGCAGGAAATCTTTACAGAAGTAGATCACCCAGTCCTTCTTCTGTGAAATGCCTGGTGGGTTTGAACGACCAACCTTCTAGTTAGCAGTCAAAGGCCTTAGGCACTATGCCACCAGAGCTCCTTTCTTCCCCTATTGCAAACTCACTGCCGTGAGTCGGATCCAACTCAGTGACCCTCCCTCCTTGGTTCTCCGAGGCGCTATCACTACAGAAGTAGATTGCCCAACCTTCCTTCCAAGGAGTGGCTGGCGGGTTTGAACCACCAGCCTTCTGGTTAGCAGTCAAATCTTTATCTGTTTTATTCACTGAGGTCACTACCAGATCTACAGTATTTCCAGTCATATAGCAGGTGTTCAAATAGGAAGTTTAATGCATCTGAGCCAGCTCTCTTCAAAGTGTTTTTTTTTTTTTAAATTGTACATACTTATCAGTTAAAAGTACTTGAACATATACCCTGTATATGCTAATTTATATTCATATTAACTTCTTTAATATATGTTTGAATGATAAAAGTCACCCACAACAGAAATTTATCTTAAAAAAAAAATATGAAAACAATTAGAAATAAAGCATCTAACAGTTTTCCCCTCAGCCCCTCTCCACTGAGACACTGCATCTCAAAAAAATGCTGTTTTTGTCATCATATCCTCTGCCTTGGTTAGAAGTCACACTACTTTCCCTCACTGTCCATTGGCTAGAACCAATCATATGGCAGTGTCCTATCTGAAAGGGATGTTAGGAAAGGGAGTCAGGAGTTCCCAGCTGTAATTCAAACCCACGGCAAGCACAACATCCATCTAGATTCAGTCACACACACACCCCTCAGTGGGACCTGAAGACAAGAAGATCGAAGGTCCCACAGTGAACTCATGCTGCTTGCTGCAGAGAATAATAAAGTCCTTTGTCTCTGATCCAGGGGTCTCATGTGCTCAAATAGCACCCATACTAACTTACTGGACTGTAACCAGATAAATATCAAACTCTAGATCCTATAAAGGGAACTCTGGTAACGTAGTGCCTGAGGCATTTGATAACCAGAAGGCTGGCAGTCCAAACCCACCAGCCACTTCTCAGAAGGAAGGGTAGGCAATCTACTTCCATAGTGATATTGCCTCGGAAACGCAAGGAGGGGTCACCATGAGTCAGATCCAACTCGATGGCTGTGAGTTTGGCTTAGTTTGGCAGACCCTATAAAAACTCACTGTCACAGAGTTGATGCCAACACATAGTGACTCTATAGGACAGGGTAGAACTTTGCCACAAGATTTTCAAGACTGTAAATCTTTATGGAAGCAAATTGTACTCAGTATCATGAGACAAAATGTATGTGAGTTGCTATATGGAAAGTGAATTCACTCTGTAAACTTTCACCCAAATCACAAAAAAAAAAAAATCTTTACACAAGCAAATTGCCACATCTTTCTCCCACAGAGTGGCTGGTGGATTTGAAGTGCCGACATTTTGGTTAGCAGGCAAGTGCTGTAACCACTGTATAGTCAGGATTCCTCATTAGCCCTATAAGATGTTGATATCATCCTGCTCATTTTGCAAGTGGTAGGGAAATGGCTCCATAATGTCATCTTTCCCAGTGTCTTTCCAATTCTATAAGTCTGAATTGTTTTGTTAATTTTTTGTTATTCTTGCTGAGTATATACACAGCAGAACACACAGCAATTCAACAATTTCTGTGGGTATAATTCAGTGCCACTGATCACATTTTTCATACTTGTTTTTGGTGGCAGCTTCAGGAAAATATGGATAAATATGTCTCTGAATCTGCTTATGTTTCTGAAGTTCCTCTGTAAGTGACTTAAAATTCAATAGGATTAAGCAAGTGTATCACACCAAGTTTTACATTCAAAATTTTCATTTAAGTACTCAAGAGAATAGTGTCCTGTCTCAGTGAAAGAGAAAGGGGTACCTCAGGAACAATAAACAGAAAGAATAATTTGGCCTCTTTTCCTGGGAGTTTGGTGAGAGAAAAAGAGTGAGAGATAAAGTAACTAAAACTAGATACAAAAACACCAGGAAATATTCACTGTACAAATGGGCAATTGTTTAAAGGAGTTACTGAAGTTGAATTCAAGCACATTGACATTAATGCTAAAATATACACTTAAATCAAATTGATTGGGGTAGACAATTTTTTTTTTCTTTTGAATAATAAAGACTATGGTGAGAAAGTGTTATATAATCCCTGGCTTAGAGTTTCAGGCAAGTTCAGATGGTAGAAGATTTAAAAAATAAAGGAGGTTTTGTTCTCCATATTGTTACAATCTCTTGAGTGCAACTGTTTTCAAATCCTAAAGATTTTACCGCTATTCCTCTTTGATTCAAAGAATCAAGTCAATGAAAACAGGGTATTTGTGGGCTACTAACATCCAAAGGAGCTCTGGTGGTGTGGTGGTTAAGGCATTTGGCTGCTAAGAAAAGAGTCAGTGGTTTGAACGCATCAGCTGCTCCACAGAAGAAAGATGAAGCAGTCTGTCTGCATAAAGATTTACAGCCTTGGGAGCAAAGAAGAGTGAAGGAAATCAGAGTCATCTGGAATAATTAGTCCAAAGATAACATGGACCATGAGAACCTCAGCCTCCATGACCTGAGACCAGAAGAACTTAGATGGAACCTGGCTACCAGGGCCAACCACCCAGGCAGGGATCAAAACTGGAGACCCTGGATACAGCGGGAAGCAAAATGTGGAACAAAATTCAAAAACATAAAAATGACCAGAATTACTAGTCGGATAGAGACTGGTGGAACCCACAAGACTATGGCCCTGGTTACCCTTCAAGCCTAGAAATGGACTCACATAGATTGGCTCTCAGCCCAATAGTAGAAAGACCCATGTACAGAACCCCCTACCCCAGATCGACACACCCACCTACTCTAGGGTGATGAATCCCTTGGATCAAGCAGCCTCAAGAACCAGAGGGTAGCATTCACATAGAGGGAAGGCTGGACAGACAGGAGGAGTGCATGGATGGGAGGGGCAAACGGAGGGGTGGTCACAAGGAGGAGAGGGGAGGAGAGTTTCCTATGGTTGAAGACAGTAATTGGGGCCATGAAACCTGATGTACATGAACTGTTGAATGTAAAACAAGTTTGCTATGTAAATTTGCACCCAGAGTACAATTTTAAAAATTTTTTTAAAAAGATTTACAGCCTTGGATACCCAATGGGGTCACTATGAGTAGGAATCAACTTGATGACAATGAGTTTGGTTTCAGAGTTACATCCATAGAAGCCCTGATGGTGCAGTGGTTAAAGCACCTGGTTACTAACTAAAAGGTCAGCTGTTTGGACCCACTAGCTGCTCTGTGGGAGAAGGATGTGGCAGTCTGCTTCCACAAACATTTACAATCCTATGAGGCAGTTCTACTCTGCCCTAGGAGTTGGAATCAACTCAACAGCAGTGGGTTTAGTCTGGTTTGGTTTTAGTTAGAACTGGAGGAACACCGTCAGTGCAATGGTAAAGCACTCTGCTGCTAAAGGTTGATGACTGGAGGCCATCAGCTGCTCCACTGGAGAGAGATATGACAATCTGGTTCCGTAAAGATGTACAGCCTTGGCATCAGCTTGGGCAGTTCTACTCTGTTCTTTACAGTCACTGTGAATCAGAATTGACTCAATGGCAATAGGGAACAGTGAAATTCATAGCACTTGGGAGTGATGCAAAGAGTTACTGCTGGGCTGCTAACAGAGAAGATTTCCAAAAAAGGCCTGGAACTCTACGTCCAAAACAGTTAGCCACTGAAAAACCCTCCGGAGCACAGTTCTCCTCTCACGCATGGAGTTGCCGTGAGTGGGGTCACAAGGAGTCAGAGCCGAGTCCACAGCACCTAGGTCAGTTATTTTTCAGATTTCCTTCAGTTTTACAGGTAAAAAAGAAAGCTGTCAATGGCTACCTGAGATGTGGATGGCACTGCCTTGGTTTACCTGTGCCACGTTTCTTGCAAAAGAG
>NW_006922093.1:1350880-1351405 GCF_000298275.1 Orycteropus afer afer | reverse complement strand
AACAACAACAACGATGCATATGTAAGCTAGTAATGTCCCAGAGGGAGGAAATAAAAAGCCTAACTTAAACACCACCAGCCACTCCTCAGAGGGAAGGTTGGGCAATCTACTTCCATAGTGATACTGCCTCGGAAACCCAAGGAGGGGTCGTTATTAGGTGGGTCTGAATCGATGGCAGAAAACAACAGCAACAACACAACTTAAACAAATGAAAAGAAACTGCAATTTTATTCCAAAGTCATTGTGGGGCAAAGTAGCAGCCTTTCTGTAATTCAAGGCATTGAGACAATAAATTACTCGTTCAGTTTGCCTAATCTTTTGCAAGGATTATTAACACTCTTCAACATCAAACATCTGGCTGGTTCTTTTCAAATCTACATGTTAGGGGCTCTTCAACTAGTTATATTTTTATTCTTCAAATTTCTTGTAGAGGGCTGCCGGCAAGATGGCGGACTAGGCAGAAGGATTGCACAGACCCTCTTCAACAAAGAAAAGGGAAACCAATTAACACAGACACAGAAGATA
>NW_006922093.1:1325017-1340323 GCF_000298275.1 Orycteropus afer afer | reverse complement strand
TGTTCTCATTCTTTTCATGCCAAAGACCACAATATAATGGGATCACCCTGCTAAATCCACGAATTTCTATAGTGACACTGAATGTTCTCCTAAAGCACTAGAAGCAGATATTTATTTCTAAATGTGGAAATTAATGTAATATAAAATGTATTGATCAGCAAACCACTGTGATTCTTAATCACTTTTAATCTAAATCTTCTAGGAAAGTGCTTTGACTGATTCAAGTTACCATTTTAATGATACTTATTCCAGCTCTTGAAATGAGATGGGCTGCTGTTTAAAAACACATGTCATCCCAAAAGCTGCATAAGGGTTTTTATCATTGTTTTTAAAGCAATGGAAACTGCCTGACACACAGTGGGAGATTGTAAGAGATAGCAAGATAAGGCATGCTGACCTGTCTGGCACTGGTTTAAGTGATTCTCAAAACAAAGCTCAACTTAAATTTTGCTTTGGGGCCTTTGCATACACCCCTTTTAACCCATTCTTAATATGCTAATGACCCCTTTCATGACATCTGAGGAAAAAAAAGTGTTGCATGTTCCCAATAAGAAAAGAATGGTTAACTACAGTTGGCAGATATAGGCAGTGAGTGGAGTCTGACTGGACTGGCACATAACAATTGGCAGATGTGGGGCTTGGTGACTAGCATCCTTTGAGGATTAAGATATTATACTGGTACATATTCTAGTGTTCAAGATAGGTGTTTCTATGATTTAAAAACAGATCTTTTGATAAACCTCATTAATTAACCAGTTTATCTGTTTTAAGCTAGAAATACATTTTGAAAACAACTGCCATTTTTAAGAAAATAGAAGATGATTTCCTTAAAAATTCATTTTATTTAGCCTTAATGACTACAAGTCTTTCAAAAGGCATGCCATGTAAATCCTTGCTTTCTGAAACATCCTGTTGAATGCAAACTAACATCCAGGTGAAAAAACAGAAAGGCAGCCTGCTAGTTCTAGAGTCAGACCTACTCTTGAATCAAGCCTTTCACTTGGAGGAGCCCTGGTGACACAGCAGTTAAGTGCTTGGCTGCTACCTGAAAGGCTTGGAGGGGGAACCCACCAGCTGCTTTGTGGCAGACAGATGAGACAATCTGCTTCCACAAAGATTACACCTTTTGAAACCACATGGGGCAGTTCTACTCTGTCCTGCATGGTCACTATGCATCAGAATCCACTCAACAGGCGATGGGATCAGTTTGGTGTTTGTTTGTTTCACTTGTTGTCTGGGTTATATGACAGTAACTTTTAAAAGGTAACCACTTTTGTTATTAATGACCACCCAGTCAGCTGATGGTGACCATATATATAAAATGGAATAAAACACTGCCAAGTCCTGCACCATCTTCGTGATATGTGGTGTGTGAGTCCTTTGCTTTGGCTGTTATCTCAGTCTGTCTCACTGAAGGTGCCCACGAATTTTGCTGACCTTCCTTTTGCCAAACATGATGTCCTCTTCTAGTTATTGGTCTTCCGTGCTTCTATAGTGGTTATTTTTATAATGTCCTCAAAGGCAAGTGAAGTGATTAGGAGCTGGTTGTACCCACAAAAAAATCCCCAAATTGCTTCTTAGACTCTTGCATTTGCTAGCCATAACTTCTGTTCCTTTTGTTATTGGGAAATATAATTATATTGCCATCAGTGTACCTGCCACAAAGATTTTCCTTCCGCCTCATCCTTCTAATTGTCTTCTGTGGTTTACAAATCAGACAATCATTTCCATTTAAATTAGTTTCAATCTAAGAATAGGACAACTTTCAGTGAAGATGTGAGATTCTCACTTACTAATAGAGGACACGGACTTTATGAAATTTATCTGGCTGGATGCTCAAGGGCCTAATTCACCTCTTTTTAAGATCCAGATTATGTAGTATTTCTATATATAAGAAGATTATCAAAAAGATCAAAATGCTCCTAAATGTAAAAGCAGTACCTGCAGTTACACCTAAATTAGTTACAGTAGTAACAGTGTGACTTGTCTAATGTCACAAAGTTAAAGGCAAATCCAGAACTAAACTTCAAGTAAGCTACCTCCTTGTTCAGTACTATTTTGCTGCTTAAAGAAATATTCTGTATATTTTGCCTTACTTTTCTAACTACAGATTTGTTCCAAAATTATTCACATTTTATTTCTCTCGTTCTAATGAAACTGCCTTATCAAAATTTCCCTGATTTTCATATCTAAAGGTCTTCCTAGCCTTTTTTTCTTTGCTTTCTCTTCAGGGTTTTACCCTTCTAGTTGCTCCTTCTCTACTCTTCTGTGATCCTTTGATGACACACTACCTGGTCCTTCTACAGCTACACTTGCTCCTGAAGTACTGACTTATCTCATTATCCAACAATTCACATTTACTACAATAGTAAGAAATCTGCTATCCAACTATTTTTCACATTAACAATGTACAGCTGGCAGTAATGATTGCCAAGATGCAAGGTGAGGGTAATGCTGACTGTGATGGTTAAGGATAAGCATCAAATTAGCTGGGCCATGATTCTCAGTAGTTTGGCAGTTATGTAGTGATGTCATTTGGCAGTTATGTAATGATGTAGCCATCCTCCATTTTGTGATCTGATGTGGTCATCCTCCATTTTCACATAATGCTTAATGCCCTGGTCTCTGGAACCTCATGATGTCGGTAAGTGAGGACTAGGTATACTTCAAATATGTCTCTTTTTTTCTAATAGCTCTTTTTCTTCTTCCAATTCCATTAGTGTCATTTCCAAAAACAGTCTCCAGCTCCTTCCTTCATTTCCACTCATATCCACTCATTAGATAAGAACCAAGTCTATGTCGCTAAACTTCACCTCTAAAGAACTCTGCAACTCTCTGGAGGCATTTTCTTCACCTTTACTACTGTCATCTCAAATGCAAAAGAATTCAAAACAAGTGCTAAGTCATTCTCACTTAACCGGTTCCCTCACTCTCAATTTGATTATCTCTCAACAATAATGTCATCCCGCTCCCTTCTCCCTGAAAACTTTGATTTAGCACCATCTCAACCACTTTATCCAACTATCTTATCCATCATCATGTCTTAAAATCATTGTATAAAAAATCCTCTGATATCAGTTTTTTACTGTGTTTTAACTCCTATCACATGATGGAAAGCAGCACCAAGTTCATATTTTTTCAAACCTGAAGTGATGATACTGTTATACCACAGTAGATACTGATATGCCAAAGTGTCTTGTAAAGAAAACACAAGTTCTTGTTTTTATTATCATCTTTTTTGTTGCAGTTATTATAGTAGACTTTCATTATTTAAAAGCCAGATATTTTCTACTGCAGCTAAGGAGGTAATCTCCCTGACTTCAGCCTTGCTCCATTTGAATCTGTCCTATATGTTTTATCTAACTTTCCTTAAATATTACTTTGAATATGTCACTATCTAATAATTAAACACTCCTGGCTGTATTTCACTTTCAGCGTAACATTCAAACTCCTTGCCAGACTTCAAAACTCTTCATTATGGCAAAACTAACATTTATTGACAGATTGAAAGAGTTATAATTTTCCTAGAATCCAAATATCTGGCTTTCATGGAAGTTGGGATAACCCAAAGAGGCCACTACCAGTGGGTGTCTCCTTTTGAACTTTGAAAAACTGGTTCTTAAAAGTCACTTTTGAGTTAGACAATGGTCCAGATAAACTAGTTTTGCTTGGGCTTTATGCTCTTTGAAGAATTCAGTCAGTTTTTGGGAAACAGACTCCAAGAGTCAGACTGGAAGCTATGTTTAGGGTAAATCAGTAATTATTTAAATTGTTCCTCAATACAATGGTATATGAAAATCCTTTCTGAACACAAATGTTTTTTATCTGCTCTGTTCTCACCCTTTTTTCCATAGCAATGCCAATGAAGATTTGGTATAAAAATTCTGGAAGTTCTTCTCATCTTCAGAATATTTATAACACTCTAATAAAAATGTTACCCTGATTTACATAGTGCCTAAGGCACTTGACTGCTAACCAGAAGGCTGGCGGTTCAAACCCATCAGCCACTCCTCAGAAGGAAGGTTGGGCAATCCTACTTCTGTAGTGATACTGCCTCGGAAACCCAAAGAGGGGTCGCTATGAGTCAGGGCTGACTCAATGGCACATAACAACAACATATTCAATAAACTTTGATCAATTTCTATTACTGGTTTAATATTACTTTTGTTTTAACACAGCTGAACAGGTGCCAGAGATAACATTTTATATGTATAGTTGTTGTTGCAATCCAGTTGATTCCAACTCATGGTGGCCCCATTTCTTCCAACAGTTCTATGAGGTAAGTGCAATTTTCATGCTCATTTTACAGATCAAGAAACTGAGGTAGAGAGAGGCTAAGTAATTTGCACAAAGTAACATAAATTTTGAAGTCAGGACATAAAAAACTGATTTCAGTGGCTAAACTATTAAAAGTTACATTATACTTTAAAATCCATAATTTTGCCCAACTTTTAACTACATATTTATAACCCCAAAACACTCATATATATACTTCAATCTAAAATAGAAGGTCCTGTTTCAGATCTACCCATGTTCATGACTGTCTTTCCAACTTTGATATTAATTCATCTCATGGTTATTCATTTTTCAACATTCAACTCAACCTATCACATCAATGAGCATTCACTAGGCTGTCTAATCATTCCAATATTCTGAACAAATGGAAAGCTCCATCTCCTAGAGTCTTATCTATATTCCATGACTGTATAAGTCTCACTGGATGTACTCAATAAATATATTACTGACCAACTATTTTATCAACACTAGAATTTAAATTCCCAATAACAAAATTTAAAGAACAGCAAAGAGAAAACTAGGCCTTCAGAAACCCAAAATTAGTAAACAAAAAGGGAACAGAAGGTCAGGGAGGAATAAAAATGAGTTGTTAGAGGCCTGTTGTTGTCGTTTGTTACATCTGACTCCAACATATGGTGACCCTGTGTGCCAGAATAGAACTCCTCCATAGGGTTCTCATTGCTGTGACCTGTGAGAAGCAGACTGCCAGACCTTTCTTCAGAGATGCCTCTGGGTAGATATAAACCACCAAACTTCCAGCTAATAATTGAGTGCTTTACTATCCACACCACCTAGGCACCTGAGTGTGGCATTAGGATTGGAGGAAGACTTGTTAACAACCTGGGAAATGCAGCCAATACAACTTTGCTCGCTGAAACTGAAGATGACTTGAAGCACTTACTGATGAAGATTAAAGGCTATTGTCTGCAGTGTGGATTACACTTCAACCTAAAGAAAACGAAAATCCTCACAACTGGACCAATAAACAACATCATGATAAATGGAGAAAATATCAAAGTTGTCAGATTTCTTATTACTTGGTTCTACCATCAACACCAATGGAAAGAGCAGTCAAGAAATCAGACAATGTATTGCACTGGGCAAATATGCTGCAAAAGACCTCTCTAAAGTGCTGAAGTGTAAAGATGTATCTTTGAAGACTAAGGTGTGCCTACCCCAAGCCATGGTATTTTCAGTACTCTCATATGCATGGAAAAGGTGGACAATTAATAAGGAAGACTGAATAAGAGCTGCCGCCTTTGAGGTGTGGGGCTGGCAAAGAATACTGAAAGTACTATACACTGCCAAAAGAACTAACAAATCTGTTCTGAAAGAAGTGCAGCTGGAATGTTCCTTGGAAATGAGAATGGCTAGACTTGTCTCACCTACTTTGATCATGTTGTCCCTTTGTTGTCAGAAGGGACCATTCCCTGGAGAAGGATAGCATGCTTGGTAAAGTGGAGGGCCGATGAAAAAGGTGAAGGTCCTCAACAAGATGGATTGACACAGCGGCTGCAACAATGGGCTCAGGTATGGCAAGGATTGTGGGGCTGGCGCAGGACTGGGTAGTGTTTCTTCCTGTTGTATACAAGGTTGCTATGAGTTGGAGTTGACTCACTGTCACCTAACAATTAGAGGCACCTTTTCAGAGGCCTTGGAGTGATATTTTTCACAGTCATCCCATTAAAAAAAAAAATGACATTTGTGTAAATTCCTCACATAGTAAGTTATCTCATTAAATGTGATAAAAGAAGGCAGAATAGTACTTCCTAACCAATATTTTTAAATTACTTACAAGGTTTTGAAAGAGTTAAATAAGGTTAAATTTATCTTAGAATTCAATGATATATTCTCATTTGAAAATGGAAGATCATCATTATAAAAAAAGGTTATTTGGGGAAAAATCAAATTTAATCAATTCTATGTGTAATAATGGATTTTCATTCTCTCTACTTTTTAAGTAGATAGCACCTTACTCTTTTATCATATTAATAACAATATTAAAAACCTTATCAGATTCTAAAATCAATTTATCCATACCCACATTCAAGTGTCTAAGAAACCATGTAAGAAAACAGTGTTTTTTAATTGCTGGCTTCTTTATTCTCCCATAGCCACCTCTTTGCCCCAGTCTTTGACTCTCCCCTACCCCTGCCAAGCATACACACACTGAATCCAAACTACAGGCTTCACTTCTAGTAAAAAGAAAAAAACTAGTTTTTGTTACACAACGGAATTCTTCCATTTACAAAGACTGCTAAAAGTGAGTGACAGGTTGGTGAGAGAATACTATAGGGTCTGTATCTAGTTATACTTTGCAGCTGCACAGTTTTGTGATTTCCAACTCTCCAAGTATAATGCAAAGTCAAATACCAAATCAAAAAATAAATTTTGGAGCCAGTATTATCTAACCAAGGAACAGTGATTCCCTTTGCACTATCCATTTGAGCAGCATCTTACACTAACATTGGTACCATCAGCACCTGGCCTAACACCAGCTGCTCTCATCCACCAAACTAAAAATAAGATGTCTATTCTGAAATAGTGATGGGTAATATTACAGCACCATGTTTCATTAAAGGGTTATTACAGTTTCTCAGTGATGGAAAAAACGGAAGACACATATACATAAATCCTTCCCTTCTACCACATAGCCCTCTCAGGTTAGTGTTCTTTATGTCGTCTAAAGCTGTCAATTTATATAATGATGCTGCAACATGTGATTGGCTAGCACATAATACTACTCATTAAAAACACAGTAACAATGGTTCAAATTAATTCTGAGTAAAGCTGTTGGTGCACAGCAACAGCTGGCTGTTGTATAAGGACAAATCCTTGTTAAACAGCCAGAAGACTTTCTTAAATATCTACAGACAATGGTCTAGAGAACAAATAAGACCATTTATAATAAGGAGGCTTTTTTTAAAATACCCAACAAACACTAGCAATTTCCATGTGTTCTTTTTGTTCCATCATTAGGAGATATTTCCTTTTTCTCCTTCTTCTTTGTAGCAATAGTGGTCCTGGATAGCACAAATGGTTTTCATTAGATTTTTAACCTAACAGTTAGCAGTTTGAGTCCTCCCAGTGGCACATCAGAAGAAAGCCTGGCAATCTGTTTCCACCAAGATTACAGTCAAGGGAAGTCTATGGAGCAGTTCCACTCTGTAACATGGGTAGGGTTTCACATGGGTGTCACCACTTTGGTGACAAAGCAACACTAGAATAGATGAGAATTTTTAAAATGTGGATGAACTGGAATGCCCTGCTAGAAACATATTCTCCCTTTTAGAAAACAAGAGCAGTGTGTAAGTTGCATAGAACTAAATCTCTGGACTAGCTGAGTCAAAAACAGCAACACTTGGCTCAAAGATGGCAGCCAGCTGTGACATTTTGAACATATGTTGCGCTCCACAGTCCCAGCAATAAGCCAACATCATGCACCAGGCTCCTGAAAGAGTTCACCATGCCTCTCCCAAGTCTCTCATCTAGGACTTTGAGCTATAATTCTTTTCATTCCAATCAGCATTCTGCATCACCCAAATTTTGAAAATTAGGTCTGCTTTCACTTCTTCAGCCACGACTCGGGCAGTTTGAAAGGTTCAAAGCCCTGAATATGGGGTTGTCATGAGTCATAATCAACTCAACTTCAATGGGTTTTTGGTTTGTACTAATACCTAATTTTCCCCTTCATTTTCCTGTGAGCCTGTAGAGAAATGCTAAGTCCCTTTTTACTGCTCAAGCAGGAGAAAGAGAAACTATGATTAATTACTTCATTGCCAAATATCCACTGCCTGAAGCATACATTGCATTGGACAAATCCTTTTTTGTCCTTTAGTTAATACCTTCAACTTAGTCCACAGGTGGCACATGTTGCTGTTGTTGTTGTGTATTGCATCGATTCTAACTCCTAGTGACCTTATATGATAGAGCAGAAGTGTCCCATAGGGTTTCCTAGGCTATAATATTCATGAGAGCAGGTCACCAGGTCTTTTCACCTGGAGAGCTACTGGTAGGTTCCAACGTTTGACCTTTCAGTTAGCAACTGAGCACTTAAGTGTTGCACCACCAGGGATCCTTGGTGGCACATAGCAGTTGTTCAACAAAATGCTTCAAAAACTTTTTTAAATTTGGATGAAGAAGTCTTCTCAGCATGGTGTAAATATAAAAACATACAGGACAACTAAACTCCAGGTTATTAAGGATTTAAATCCTACATACATTATCAGTTCCAGGGTATTACCTTTAGAAAACACACAGATATTTTAGTCCACATTTTCTTTTCCTGAGAAGAAAAAAAAATGTTTTCAAGTGTGAGGTAATCACCTGAAATCTTATCGGACTGTTCCTTCTCTTTCTGCTATTTTTCAAAGTACTATTAGAACTCAAAGAAATAAGGCATAATGTCCGAAGCAATGAATAAACAGCTTAATTTAAATCTGTAGTGTTGATTTTGCCTTTCAGCTGTCTGTGAGCTCATATTCTAGTCTAGGACCGGCAAAGATTTCTACTAGTAAAAGCAAATTCACTAGTGTCCCTTTAATGTCTCTTTACTGGAAGTGCATCATAAATAATTACGCTGCTGGTATGGGCATCTCTGAAGATAAGTCCAGAACCTCGCTTCCCACTGTACTGCATTAATGCAGTGCTCTTCTCCTTCGTTTTCATTTTTCTTTACAGTCCACCAAGTATGAATCACAATCCTCCAGACTCAGTTCAGGCTGTATTTTCTAATTAGATGACTGGAAAACTTTAATTAATAAGATGACCCCAGCATAAAAATCAGGTCATATTGTGAAGCACTTACAACTTACAAATTTTAGCAAGCACCAACTTTTGCAAGTCAGCCAACTTTGTTAGTCCTCAACAATCCTTTAATTAGGCTAGACAGAAAGTAGCATGCACTAATGTGCGTCCTGGCTAAATTCCAGTGGGGGATAATTGCAATCTGGCCTACCTAAATTTGCACTGGTTTCAACTGAATACTGCAGTCTTCTCCATTCCCTGTCTCTATTTCACTTTGCATTGATACTTTATGAGAGGTGTACAAGTGGAAAGCCCATTTTTCACCCTGAGAACTACAGATTAGCAGTTCACAAGAACTGCTGAAAAATCTATGGTATCAAGAAGCACTCTGTACTAGGAACTACAGACCATAATCTATGAAAATCCACCTTCCTCTTCTACCACACATCCAGAACACTTGAACTCAAAAATAAGAACACAGAAAGCTAGAAGGCATGATCAACAAATACAGTAAATTTAGACTGTTGTTGTTGTTGTTATGTGCCGTCGAGTCAGCCCTGAGTCATAGCGACCCCTCCTTGGGTTTCTGAGGCAGTATAACTATGGAAGTAGGATTGCCCAACCTTCCTTCCGAGCAGTGGCTGGTGGGTTTGAACCGCCAGCCTTCTAGTTAGCAGTCAAGTGCCTTAGCCACTACGCTACCAGAGCTCCCAAATTTAGACTAGGTAGTTTATTCAATGCTTTGGATATGACATCTTATTTATTTCAGTTCTAAGAGTACTTTGTCAAAATAGCAGAAAAAGAAGGAACAGTCTAATAAGATTTTAGATGACTAAACCAACACACAGATACCTTTGCACTCACCTAGACTTTTAGAAGCTCCCAAGTACATCCTCAGGAGCATTGCAAATAAGCAAAGCTTCCGCTGCATCTATGTTTATCTTTTTTACCTTATCACTGCTGTTTTGTCTTTATCTGTGTTAGATAAAACACATGCAGTGATATATGAATTGATGTGTACACAAATATGAAGCAAGGAAAGCACCTTCTAGCTTGATTCTCACAGAGAAAGGCAACTTTAAAACGCCTATTTCATCAGAAAACTATCAAGCTCAAAGGATCTTCAAAAGTCATGTAATTTACCCAGATATGCAAATTAGAGTCCACCTGAAGACTGAGCTAGCCAAAGAAATCAGGTTGGATCTAGAGACATTATATAGCAGACAGGCTCATTTAAAAGATAAATCTCTGCTAGTTTACTATACTTCTTTGGCAATAACTGGACTCTCTAGTGAATCATGATATCAAATATTAAAATGCCTGTTGATATCCTTAGGTTTAGGGATCACTTAAGGAACAACACTCCTCGGAAGGAAGGTTGGGCAATCTACTTCCGTAGTGATACTGCCTCGGAAACCCAAGGAGGGGTCACTATGAGTCAGGTCTGACTCGACGGCACATAACAACAACAAAGGAAAAACAGCAAAAGAATTTTCAGTTCTAAATTCCTGAAGGGCAGTGGTTATGATATTTATCTATCTTTCCATAAGAGCAAGGAACATTATCTCAACTTCTTCAGAGTCTTGAAAAGTGCTTACTTATACATCTGCAATCATATTATTCTTAACTCTTATGTAAATCTTTTACTGAATTAAAAACTCACAATTTGACCAAGAACTTCTCATATCCAGAAAAAAAAAAATGTGTCCCTCCTGTAAATAGCTGTATGTTCATCACATAATTAATATGCATCTCTTGTCTAAAATCTCCCTGAATTAGGCACGTTCGAAATATATACTGTAGGCACATTTTAGCCAGAATATCATTTTTGAGAGGACACAATTAAAAATGTCAAATATTCACTGACAGTCTTTAACAGGCACCAAAAGAAAGGTGACATTCACTGAGTCTTAGATAAAATCGACCTGGCTCAAACTAAACTGAACAGAACAGCCAAGAATACTAAAGGCTTGGTCGAGCACATAATTGACCATAAAAAGTAGCTTTCAAATAAATCTAGATCCAACATTGCTTCTGCAGTCGATATTTCCACAAAGCTTACTCAGCACCTCCCTTCTCAAATGTATGTCTCAACCTACCTCCTAACCTCTTTTTTCTTTGACCCTTGCTTTTCACCCATGCCTTCATAACCACTAACACATCCTCCCACTCTCTTCACTGACCACTGTTCGGCTACTACACAACAAAATAATCTAGAGAATTTTCCAGACATCTAGATGGTTAGATTGCTTCTCTAGAGATTTTATTGCCAAGAGCATGAGGGAACTGGGTGCAGGTGTTCACCTTTTAGAAAACTGCACAATGTTTCCGAAACAGGGCCATGTGGGCAGGACATCACTCACGAAGGCCTGCCCAGATCATGCTCAAGGTATTTTGCTTCACATTCTTCCCCACTGTGCTCTGAACAACTCAAAGTCTACTACGAAGAAAACCTGTTATTTCTCAGTGTTCTTTCCAACTCTTGGCTTTATTTAGCTCAATAGTTCTCACCAAGGGCCTATTTTGACCCACAGGGATCATTTGGAAATATCTGGAGAAACTTTTGGTTTTAGCATCTGTGGGTAATGCTACTGGCTTCTGTGTAGAGGCCAGGGCTATTGCTAAACATCCACAATGTACTGGGCAGTCACTCACAACTGAATCTGGTTCAAATACCAATACTGCTGAAACTGAGACTCCATGCTTTATCTGGAACCACCTTTCCTCTTCCATAACAGTCCCTTAACTCACTTCCACACAGTTGATTCAGACTCACAACATTACAGAACAAAGTAGAATGGCTCATAGGGTTTCCAAAGCTATAAATCTTTACTGAAGCAGACTGCCTCATCTTTCTCCTGAAGAGCAGCTGGTGAGTTGGAACTGCCAAACTTTTGGTTAGCAACCGAATGCTTTAACCACTGTGCTACCAAACCTCCTAAATCATTCCATTGTTGTTGTTGTTGTTGTTGTTTGCCGTCGAGTCGGCTCCGACTCATAGCGACCCCTCCTTGGGTTTCCGAGGCAGTATCACTACGGAAGTAGGATTGCCCAACCTTCCTTCCAAGGAGTGGCTGGTGCGTTTGAACCGCCAGCCTTCTGGTGAGCAGTCAAGTGCCTTAGCCACTATGCTACCAGAGCAATAAACAAACATTCCATTCCTCTCAATTCATCTTTTACTCCTGTAAAGCCTACTTCTTCTCCAGCCCCCAGGTGTCTCTGAATGATGCAAAGGGATAATTAGCTTGGCTGCTAAACCAAAGGATGAACATTTGAGTCCACTCACAGGCAACTCTAAAGAAAAAAGTGACCATCTACTTCTGAAAAATCAGCCGCTGAAAACCCTATTGGAGCACAGTTCTGCTTTGCCACATGTAGGACTGCCATGACTTGGAACTCACTTGGAAACTGGTTGATTTCTCAGCCACAATCACCTTCTAACACCAAACTTTCCCAAATTCTCATCATTATTTACAAGCTCCAGAACTCTCTTGATCTCCCTTCCCTATGGCCCTCTCCAATCTCTTATTTCTGATGATCTTTCTAAAAAAATCAAAATGCATAATGATAGTTGGGCACCATTGCCTCTCATTCTTCTCAACAACTGAAGCACTGAGCTACATTCCACCATACAACTCTGTGGCCAATCAAGAAGTACTTCTCTTCAGGATCTAAATTTCAGTATTTGCCATCACAAACAACCACCTTCCCTCCCATCTCTTCGATTATCTCATTTCTATAGTACCCACTGCCTTCTCCTCAAATGTTGACATTGACATTCTGGTAATCCAACCCCCTGATCCCATTCTGACATCCTTGCTTCTCACCCAGACGTATGCAGTGTCCCATATGTTATTCTGACAGGCACCCTAGCACTCTCATGAATCTTTAGTTTTGTTCTGTGTATGGCCAAGGAGAGTTCCTTTCTATGCTTTTCCATTCTCACTCTCAGAAATTTAGGAAACAATTGAGAAAAGAGTCTGTCTGTTCCTCTACAAATCCATGCCAAGTAATTTCACTAAGGCCTTTTAATGCAATTTAGCAATAGTCCTTACATTCCCTACAACATCTGCCTCTAACCTTAGGGCTCTCACTCACAGATCACTTTGTTTTTTATGCTACTGTAGAGAATTAGACCATTATGCTTGATAAGTATATCTATGGAGATATGGATCCTACCCTCTTGCTATTATTGTTAGCTGCCCTCAAGTCAGGTCCAACTCATAGCAACCCCATGCACAACAGAAAGGACCAGTCCCATACCACCCTCACAGTCTTTGCTATGCTTGACACCATCCTTGCAGCCACTGTGTCAATCCACCTCCTTGATGGTCTCTCTCTTTTTCACTGACCCTCTACTCTACCAAATATGATATCCTTCTCCAGGGGCTGGTCCCTTCTGACAACCAAAGCAGATGAGTTGAAGTCTGGTCATTCTTGCTTCTAAGGAGTATTTCAGCTATACTTCTTCTAAGACAGAGAGTTGTTCATTTCTCTGGAAGTCCATGGTATTTCCGGTATTCTTTACCAATACCACATCACAATTCAAATGCATCAATTCTACCTTGGTCTTCCCTACTCATTGATCAGTATTCACAGGCATATGAAAATGCTTTTGCTGTTGTTGGCAGGTGCCGTCAAGTTGGTCCCACCTCATAGTGACCCTATGTACAACAGAGCAAAACATTGCTGGTCCTGTGTCATCCTCAACAATCATTGCAATCCTTGAGGCCATCATTACAGCCACTGTGTCAATCTATCTTGTTGGAGGTCTTCCCCTTTTTTGTGAACTCTCCAATTTACCCAGCACAATATCCTTCTCCAGAGACTGGGCCCTTCTGACCCAGTGCTAAGAGAGTGCTAAGGTGCCTGTGAGAATGACCAAGGTATGTGAGACAAAGTTTGGCCATTTTTGTTACTAAAGAACATTCTGTATTTCCTCCAGGACAGGTTTGTTTGTTCTTCTAGCAGTCCATGGTACCTTCAATATTCTTTGCCAACATTATAATTCAAAAGCATCAGTTCTTCTACAGTTTTCCTTATTCACTGTCCAGTTCTCACATGCATATGAAAATAACGTGTCTTAGGTTAAGTGCATACGAAAATACATGCCATGAAATGCCATGGCTTGGGTCAGGTGCACCTTAGTCTTCAAAATGATGTCTTTGTTCTTTAATGCTTTAAAGAGTATTTTGTAGCAGGTTTGCCAAGGGCAATACATCTGATTTCTTGACTGCTGCTTCCATGGTCATTAACTGTGCATCTAAGTAAAATGAAATCATTAACAACTTCAATCTTTTCTTCATTTATCATGATGTTGCTTATGCGTCCAGTTGTGAGGATTTTTATTTTCTTTATGTTGAAGTATGTGGTAGTTAAGGTTATGTGTCAACTTGGCTGGGCCTGGTTTTGAATGGCTAAGCAGCTGGATACAGTTATTCTTCACAATGAGACTAGTAATCGATGCCATGGCAGAAACTACTGGGGTACTGAGTAGCTTCTTTAGGGATGAGATCTGCTTCCAGCATATAAGGAGAAGCTTTGGGAATGATCTTGAGCTTTTTGGCATGCTTGAACTCTGCATGTAGCTGAGTCTTCATTCAGCAGCCTGTCATGTTTCCTGACAATCTTGGGACTGTCTCTGGATTTGAACTAGTGGCCTGCCATGTTGTTTGGTAATATTGAGACTGTGCCATTTTATTTGTCGACCTTGGGTTTGGCAGCCTCAGAAGCCAGCAGCTGCCTGAGTGAAGAAAAGCTTCCAGCTACAGTGGGCTGGGAGCAAGAGGCAGAGCTAAAGCACAAGATTGATAGGTTTATAGATCGAATGGGCTTTTACCCAGCCCCTAGAGCTGGCACTTGAATTCCTAAATTGTAAGAGAATAAACCTGTTTGTTCAAACCACCTATTTGTGGTACCTTCTGTTAGAGCAGCACTAGAGAAACAAAACAAAATATAATCCATACCAAAAGCTGTAGCCTTTGCACTTCATCAGTAAGTGCTTCAAGTCATCTTCACTTTTAGTGAGCAAGATTGTGCCATCTACATATCACAACGATATGATAATGAGTTATTAATGAGTCTTTCTCCAAACCTGATGCTACTTTCTTCTTCGTATAGTCTAGCTTCCTGGATTATTTGCTCAGCAAACAGATTGAATAAGTATGGAAAAAGTATGCAACCCTGGAATTATGGCAAGATGGTGGACTAGGCAGAATGACTGCACAGACCCTCTTCAACAAAGAAAAGGGAAACCAATTAACA
>NW_006922093.1:1313071-1321398 GCF_000298275.1 Orycteropus afer afer | reverse complement strand
GTACAGGCATGTGAGTTAAACATTTACCTCAAGTAGACACACTCCCTGGAGAGAACAATCATGGGAGAAGGAAGGGCTTCTTTTGCACAGGGAGACAGCTCAGGGTGCAGGAGAGTATGGAGGGATGGTCACTGGGAAGAGGTAACTATGGGGAGGAAGTGAGAGGGGAGCTGTTGCAATGTGGTAAACTGTGGTCAATGACATGAGACAAAGTATATGTGAACTGCTGTATGGAAAGTGAGTTTGCTCTGTAAATCTTCACCCAAATAACAATAAATAATTTTAAAATAAAAGTATGCAACCCTGATGCACACCTTTCCCAATTTTAAACCATGAAGTATCCCCTTCTACTGTGTGAATGACTGGCTTCAGGTCTATGTACAGGTTCCTTACAGAAGGAAGGTTGGGTTCCTCATGACCATAGTTCAGTGGTCTGGAATTCTCATTCTTCTCAATGTTATCCATAATTTGTTATGAACCACACAGTCAAATACCTTTATGTACTCAATAAAACAGAGCAACCATCTTTCTAGTATTCTTTTCATTCATCCAAGATCCCTCATTTCACAACTTCTTCTGAATCCAGCTTGAATTTCTGGTAGTTCCCTATCAATATACTGCTGCAATAATTTTTGAATTATTTTCAACAAAATTTTACTTGCATGTGATATTAATGATATGGTTTGATAATTTCCACATTCTGTTGGAAACTTTCTTTGGAATGGGCACAAATATGGATCTCTTGCAGTTGGTTGTCAGGTAGCTATCTTCCATAATCTTGGCAAACTGACAGACCAGTGGTGGCATCCTACTGCATAAGGTTGAAACTCTTCCTTCTGAAGGTGCTCAAGTCCATTCACGAGCTGTACCCCTGCCCCTTCCATTCTGTGTTTCATCTCCCACTACTCCGCTACTTGCCATCAACCTGACTCCTCATTGTTCCACACATATGCAATTTCATTTTCACTCTAATACTACCATTTCTTCCTGCTGTAATACTCTCTTCTCCAATCACTGACTGCAGAAATTCTACCTATTATATCCCAGCTTTTCACGTACCATTCTCTGATTCACCTATAAGGAGATAACTGCTCCTTCCCCTAAATATCTCTAGTCCTCTTTTCTTACTTCCTTTGCAGCTCAATTCATTCTGACTTATAGTTTAGGTTTCTCTACACATATGATTTAATCTCCTTGACAGAATCCCTGTATTATGCTCCAGTTTACTTCCACTATCCAACACCTAGGAGCTCTGGTAGCGTAGTGCCTAAGGCACTTGACTGCTAACCAGAAAGCTGGTGGTTCAAACCCACCAGCCACTCCTCGAAAGGAAGATGGGGCAATCTACTTCTATAGTGATACTGCCTCGGAAACCCAAGGAGGGGTCGCTATGAGTCGGGTGCAACTCAACGGCACATAACAACAACAACATCCAACACCTACTGCTGG
Organism: Orycteropus afer afer; assembly: GCF_000298275.1. Taxonomy (NCBI): domain Eukaryota; kingdom Metazoa; phylum Chordata; class Mammalia; order Tubulidentata; family Orycteropodidae; genus Orycteropus; species Orycteropus afer. Next base: position 1,319,949 of record NW_006922093.1, on the reverse strand, counting down.
TTTGTCACACCTCACATTATACACACACTATATGGTGGTGTAGTGGATAAGGCACTTGACTGCTAGCCAAAAAGTCAGTGGTTCAAACTCACCAGCTGCTCCACAAAAGGAAGACTGGGTGTTCTACTTCCATAAAGATTTACAGCCTCAGGAATGTAATGGGGTTGCTGTGGGTCGGAAATGACTCAATGGCAGTGAGTTTGGTTTATATCCACGGAAGGAAGATGCGGCAATCTACTTCCATAGTGATACTGCCTCAGAAACCCAAGGAGGAGTCGCTATGAGTTGGGTCCGACTCGATGGCACATAACAACAACAACAACAGTGCATAAGGCACTTGACTGCTAACCAGAAGGCTGGCAGTTCAAACCCACCAGCCACTCCTCGGAAGGAAGGTTGCACAATCTACTTCTGTAGCAATACCACCTCAGAAACCCAAGGAGAGGTTGCTATGAGTCAGGGCCAACTCGAAAGCACATAACAACAACGGCAACAACAATGTATGTGTGTGTGTGTGTGTGCGTGTGAGGGAGAGAGAGAAAAAAATACACCATATATAAATAAGGTATAATATAAATATATAGGAGTCTCTGGATAATACAAATGATTAAGTGCTCAACTACTAGCCAAAAAGTTGGTGGTGTGAACCCATCATATGTACCTTGGAAGACAGGCCTGGAGATAAGCTTCTGAAAGGTCACAGCCTTAAAAACACTATGGAATAGTTCTACTCTGTGCCCATGAGGCATCAGAAGTCAGAACTGACTCAATGATAACCAACAACATTATATATAATGTACTATATATATGACATACAATGTATATGTCATATATGTAATGTATAAAGTTCATATTATATATAATGTTTATATGTGTGTGGAGGGACTTCTGGTGTTGTAGTGCCCAAGGCATCTGACTGCTAACCAGAAAGCTGGCGATTCAAACCCAACCACTCCTCAAAAGGAAGATTGGGCAATCTGCTTCCGTAGAGATACCACCTCAGAAACCCAAGGAGGGGTTGCTATGAGTCGGCTCCAACTCGATGGCAGCAAGATTGTTTTTTTGGGTTTATATATATGTGCGTGTGTGTGTATACATATGTATATATATGTATGAATATATGTATATATATCTATCTTACATATAAAAAAAAAAAAACTCACTGCTGTTGAGTCGGATCTGACTTGGGTTTCTGTATGTATATATATGTGACTCATGGCGACCTCCAATTGGGTGTCTGAGGTGGTAAATCCTTAGGGAAGCAGATGGCCCAATCTTCTTTCCCCGGAGCAGCTGGTGGGTTTGAACCACCAACTTTCTGGTTAGCAGTCAGATGCCTTAGGCACTGTGCCATGAGAGCTCCTTATATATGTGTATATATACATAGAAAAACAATTAGAATTTAGATCATAAGTTTTCACTTAAGTTCATGGAGGAGATTCAGAAGTTTGTGAACCTGTACGAGTTGTATGGGTATTTTTCTGGTGAAAGAGTTCATAGCTTTTCACAGATTCTCAAAGAAGCCTAGAATACACAAAATACTTAAAAACTACTACTCAAGGGATATGTGGGAAAATAGAAATACTAACACAGAATTCACTTTAATATTTATATTCTGATTTCATACAGTCCTTGAAATATCTAAGTACTATTCTATCAACTGCATTAAATAAAGATAGGCAATATGAATTTAAACTTACATAAATGCATTTTAAAAAGAAATGTACCAGGATGGTCCAGTTTGCATTATCCTTTATTTTTAACCAATACTAATCTTATCTAGGAGCTCTGGTAGCATAGTGGCTAAGTCACTTGCCTGCTAACCAGACAGCTGGCGGTTCAAACCCACCAGCCACTCCTCGGAAGGAAGGTTGGGCAATCCTACTTCCGTAGTGATACTGCCTCGAAAACCCAAGGAGGGGTCGCTATGAGTCAGCACATTACAACAACAACAACAACAATCTTATCTACTGTAAGTTTTTAAGTGTGCTTTAACAGAATATAATAAGCAGATGACAGTAAAGCAGTTTTAGCTACTGTCATATTAAAAAGTATGGCCTAGAAAATAATTAAATAAATATGAATAGATAGCAATTTAAAGTAGTTTTTCAATTATTACAACTACTAGATATTAAATCAATTTACAATAGAATCACTGCTTGACATTCCTTTCCATTAGATCATACCCTAATTGCCAAAAGGGAAGAAACTGGATACACTTAATTTATTCAGCACATGTCATTATGCTATTCATGTGTGGACATTTCATAAATCTTACTTGATGAAGCTGATTTAGTAATTACTTAATTTCCTCCTACCATTCATTTATTCATTCAGTTAAAATGATCATAACTGTAACACAGTAGAGCAGGTTAGGAACCAACTGTAGGGGAATGATTTACTGCAAACTCTCAGATCTCCCAACACTCCAGACCAAAGTCCTGTGCATACCTGGCTCTCAGCTCATCGCTACTAATGGACCAGTCTACCAGCTGCATTCCACCTGCATCAGAAATATTTTCACAAGAGATCTATTTTGTAAATTACATTTTCATGTCACAGAATGGCTTTTCAACCCAAAAGATGACATTCCAGTAAATTGAGATTAATGTTTTCTGCCAATGATTTTGTTAACATTTCTCACCTATGTGTTCCTACTGAAGTTGACTCTGTAATATTTTTATTTATGTTATAAAATATTAAATTAAAATATTCAGGAAAAACATGCACCTATTATAAGCAAGCATGCAACAAAATTAGTCTGGGTGTAGAGTCTGAATCATATTGCTGTGTAAAACATAAAATAATTCAGTGGAGTTTATTTTATTTCAATTTAAGGGAAAAAGTAAGATTTTTAGGCCTTATGGTACTAAAAGGAAACCTACAGTCTTAATGTAGGTGTGGTAACAGAGTAATCACCTCATTCTGTGAACACCAACATGTTTCCTTTAATGATTAAAAGAAAAGAGACGTATAATAAAATATCACCAAATGCTGTTGTTACAAGCACTACATTTATTAAATGTTAAGTCCACTTAAGCTAGTTGCCTGATTTTTAAGGAAGCTTTTTTGAATGGAAAAAAAAAAAAAAAATCAGTCTTCTGTAGTCCATAAGATGGTAAACTAGGAATTAATTGTCCAATATCTTTAAGAACTTCCCAGGAATGATTTAGATAAAACCAGAAATATACTCTTGATAAAAGTGATTAATGGATTTACAACCAACTTCAAGAAACTTCACTATAATGTCCTTTTTAAAAATTGTTACTGTGTTAGAATAGTGCTCACTTGCTTTTGAACTGTTAAACATTCAGAACTCCTCCTCTGTAGAAGACAGAGGAAGACTTTATTACTAGGCTAAAAGAAAAGTAAAACTTAGGTTCATTATTGCTATTGAATGGTTATAATTTAACTACCATCCTCTGACTGAATAAAATAGAACCACATTTAATGTAAGATGAACATAAATGAAACTCCATTAATTCCTGTTGATAAGTACAAGACATACGTAAGCTTATTTATAGCTTCAATGTTTTTGAAAATCACAAACTATAGTCACCCTATCATCAAATGTTTGAGAAAGCTTTATTTAAAAAGAAAGAGGAGAATAAAGGCCCAGAGCTCTTTATATACCACCATTGTATTAGCAAATCCATGGTAGTTTGTAAAGCCTTCAAATATTTAGCTCACTTACTGCTCCCAGTTAAACATATTTACAGACCCTGATCTCATCCCTGTACCTCAGAGCAATCAAAGATAGAAAACTTTTAACACCTGGATACACCATCTTTTACAGGTAACATTATCCCAATTTCACAGAACAAGAGAAGGAAACCAGCATCGCTGTGTCCTGATGGATGAATTATAGTCCCCAAGAGCAAACTGCTTCCCGTCACTGCCAGTGCCATAAAAGAAGAGGTGTTCACACCAAGGCAGTTAGGAGCTCTTCTCCCGGGACCAAGATCTTAGAAAACAGCACACCACCAGGCTATATTTTTCCTTTCTCACTGGTGCCAACAGAAGAGCTCCTCACACTTGTTCCGCAATCATGCCAAAGACTGTCCTTTCTAAAAATAACACCCTGGGAAATCTGCTACCTACTATAGCCAGAAGCCCATAAAAACTAGTATCATATGAATTCCTTAACACAGAACATTTCAGACAAAACACTGGCCTCTCGGATCCCTTGACACACAGCTGTCAGTTAGATTTAAAATAGCCTCTTATTCTGTTGTGTAACTAACATCACAAGAAGCATACAAAGACTTCTGTTGAAAGGAGTAGAGTGTACCAATTTGATTCTTCCATTCCAAACCAAGATCCATTTGTTTTCAAAGAATGCAACATTGTTTGGTTTTTAAAATATGTCAACTGTATTCAATTGTATGCATTGATTACAAAGCAAAAATCAGTATGAGGACTACTCACCAAACTCCTGCAAGAGCCAACATTTAGGGTGGGATGCTGGAACAGCAAGTTTGGTTTTAGAGGTAGGATACAGACAATGCTTCTCCTCCACTGTTTCTAAGACAGTGCTTCTGTAGATACCCTCTCTGCAGCTGATCTCTTGAAGTTCAAAGATCCCTGAAAACTTAATTTCAACATATTGCATGTTACACTCTTCACAGTATCAGTAATTGAACTTGACCCAATTTCAAAGTTAAGGGGTGTGATTTGATATCTGAAACATAATTTCAAGAAACTCAAGAAAGTATGTTAAAAATACCAAGTAACTGAAGGTGGGATTCTTTTAAATTATTTTAATGATCTGATAATAATATATGATATCCTTAACCATTTTTATGTATTACTACTTTTTACGGATTACTATTTAATAAGTGAAGATTTTCCATACTGAATTTGTAACTTTTCAATATTGTTTAGATAATGATTTAATATTATTAACTTTTAGACTGCATTAGCCTAGAGTAATAGCTCACTGAAAAATGTTCCTGAAAATACTAGTTCCATAGAATATTAATGAGGGATATCAGAAAAAGAAGTTTCTTGGTTCATTGCAAACACTGCCAAAATCCACAGAGTCAAATGGAATTACGTGGGGGTTTGTTTACTGCAGGACTTCTTGAAGCAACTAATGTGCTAATATGTATTGTGACATTTGGTGAGGGAATGGGGGGAAAAAAAGATATGCAATATCCAATCAAGTTATTTATCTTCAGATCCCATGTTTAATAGAGACATTTGCAAGACTAATGTTTCACGGAACTCAGTTTTAGAAATGCTGTCCTGAAATAACTGGTTCTGAAGTAAAAGTTTAATTCTTGTTATGATTGTTCAGAGTTAGGTATATTAAACACACAAGCATATTTCATATTTTATCTTTTTCAAACCATTTGCACCTAGTGTTATAATTCTTATTTATGCAGCCCAAATAAATTAAGGTTGGAGGAAGAAAAAAAAAATATTTCCATGAAAAAACTAGTTGTCGTAACTAGAGCCACTATTCAAATGATATATAAGCATCTCTATAACTAGTCCTAAAGGAGCTCTGGTGGCATAGTGCCTAAGGCATTTGACTGCTAACCAGAAGGCTGGTGGTTGAAACTTACCAGCCACTCCATGGAAGGAAGACCGGGCAATCAAATTCTGTAAAGATTTACCACCTTGGAAAACCAAAGGGGGTTGCTGTGAGTTGGAATCGACTCAATGGCAGTGAGTTTCGTTTGCAGTTTTTTAGAACCAGTCCCAGGAGGCCCCATAGCTCAATAAGCAAGTCCTCAGCCTTTCCATAGGAGAAAGACCTGGTAATTCACTCCTGTAAAGACTACAGCCCAGAAGTCCCTATGGGGAAGTTTTACTAAGTCACATGGGGTCACAGTGAGTCAAAAATCACTGGACAGAACACAACAGCAATGCAACTACTCCTAGTCCAAGCAATTCTGAAAGATTAAGAATTAGAAAACTTTTCTAGGTATAAGAAATAACACACAATAAAGCTTCACATTGGTGAAGCACTATGTATGCCATTTTTATGTAAACTCTAAGCACATTTTCTCCCCAGATGCTTCTAAGTATCTGAAAGGGGAAATGGGCCAGGAATTATTTCCCCCATTTTTCAAATGAAGAATCAGCACATGGGATGGTAAAAGGCTTAAACAAAGTTATGGTTATTTAGTTGTCCAATGCAAAAGCACTAGTCTATGTACATTATTAAAAAAAAAAAAAGACTTCTAATTTAGTCCATTGTTTTTTCAGCATATTCCTCCTCTCTCTCCCCTGAGACTGTGCTTAACACTGGGATGAGGCTAGACTGGTAAAGAATCGGGTGAGGAACCACTTCCCTTCCAGCATGAGCAGGCATAGAAGGTGCTTGCTTTCAGACTCTTCCACCTCTATTTGATTGCAAAGATCCAAATGCTGTGAAGAGAAAACACCTCCCATTTCTTGTTTAAACTTCTAAGTAAGTCTAAGACGAGAACTCAGAAGTAGGTATACTTGATGTCTAAGAAAAGTTTTTCTTTCAAATCAGTAAGTGGCTAAAGGAGAAATGAGCAAATTACCCAATGAGATTAAAGAATTCCAAAAATAGTACGTGCAGTTGTACAACAGTAAGTGAAGGCCTGTATTCTAGGCCAAAGTTCACAAAGTTGGGTTCCTGACCCAACAGCATCAGTATCACGTGGGAATATTTTAGAAATATTATCTAGCTCGACCTTCCACCTCCTCAATCAGAGACTCCGGGGTGGGGCCAGTGATGTGCATTTCTCCAGCCCTGCAGCAGATTCTGATGCACAATCACATTTGAGGACTGCTCTAGAAAATGCAATAAAAGGGAAGAACACGCTCAGCATTTCTCAAACTGAAAGAACTGAAGAAAAAATTTAAGCCTCGAGTTGCAATAGTGAGAGATTCTATGG
>NW_006922093.1:1300859-1311081 GCF_000298275.1 Orycteropus afer afer | reverse complement strand
TGTGTGTGTGTGTGTGTAACTCCTCATAAGCATACATAAGAATCACTTGGGGATCTTGCTAAAATATAGATTTTGATTCAACATATCTGGAATGAACAGGTTCAACGCTCTGTATCTCCTCCACCCCAAACAATGACAAAAACACAAATTCATTACCAGGAATTATATCTCTAGGGTAGAACTACAAGTACATTTGTCAGTGTGTGACACACAAAATCTAGTGGGTACAGTAACAGATGCTGGTTCTGTAGGAGTCAAACTCCCCTTTTATTCTTCAGTCTACACACCAGAAGATCACAGTTGTGAAAAGCCCAGGTTGACTTGGGCCAGTTAGATTTGCTACAGGACTCTGGCATTCAAGCACTATCTGTCTAACCCTCAGGGTCTTGTGCTAGCTAAGACATCAATAAGGAATTGTACATAGACAATTTCTTTGTTTGTAAAACAAACATAGTGTCATGTTACACAGAAGGACATAATTTACTACCATGGCACAGGCTCCAAGATTGACAGACTTGGATGTGATTCCAAGTTCTACCACTTGCCACTGGTGTGACTTTAAAAAACTACTTAACCTATCAGTTTCTGTTTCCTCCTTTGTAAAATCTACTGCCCACATTATACGATTATTAAGAGTGGATTCAATTATATAATACTTGTTTGTCATTTAATGCAGAGTAAGCTTCCTATAACCAACAACAGTGTTCATTACTGTTTAGCTTTTTTACAAAGCTAGATTGAAGATGAAGAAATTGAAGACTTTACCCAACTTCTGTAATCTGAAATTGATCCAATATGCACTGACTGAAGATGTATTGATAATTACTGGTGATAGAATGAGGATACTGAAAGCAAAGAGGAAGGATCAGGAGCTGAAAAATATGATGATAGAAATTATGCCAAAGATCACATGGTAAGATTTTATAAGACAAACAACTTATTCATTGCAAATCTCTTTTTTCAACAACATAAATGGTGACTATATACATAGACCTCTCTGGATAGAATATATAGGAATCAAATCAATTGCATCTGTGGAAAGAGCCAATGGAGAAACTCACTGTCATCAGTCAGAACAAGGCCAGGGGTTGCTGCAAAACAGATCATCAATTGCTCACATACAAATTCAAGTTGAAGCTGAAAAAAATTAAAACAAGTCTACAAGAGCAAAAGTATGACATTGCTTATATTCTAGCAAAATTTAGAGACCATCTCAAAAATACATTTGATACACTGAGCACAAACGACTCAAGAACAGACAAGTTGTGACAGGGCATCAAGAACATCATACATGAAGAAAGCCAAAGTTCACTTAAAAGAAAGAAAAAACTAAAATGGATGTCAGAAGAGTCTCTGAAACTCGTTCTTGGATGGAGAGTAGCTAAACTGAGCAGAAGACATGAAGTAAAACAACTGAAAAGATTTCAAAAGGCAGCTCAGTAACACTAAGTATAATAATGATATGTGCAAAGACTTGGAGTTAGAAAACTAAAAGTAAAAATACATTCAGCATTTCTCAAGCTGAAAGAACTGAAGAAAAAAGTCAAGCCTCAAGTTGCAATATTGAAGGATTCTATAGGCAAAATATTGAACATAAGGAGCATCAAAAATATATATATATGGAAAAAATACACAGTCACTGTACCAAAAAGAATTGGTCAAATTCAACCATTTCAAGAAACAGCACATGATCAAGAACTGATAGTACTTAAGGAAAAAGTGCAAGCTGCACTGAAGACACTGGCAAAAATAAGCCTCCAGTAACAAACGCAATATCAATTGAGATGTTCAACAAATGGATGCAATGCTGGAAGGGCTCACTCATGTATGCTAAGGATATTGGAAGACAGCTATCTGGCCTACTGACCAGAAGAGATCCATATCCATGCCCATTCCAAAGAAAGGTGATCCAACAGAATGTAGAAATTATCAAACCAGTATCGCTGATATCATAAACCAAAACCAAACTCACTGCTGTCGAGTCAGATCCGACTCACAGTGACCCCTCTTTGGGTTTCCAAGGCGGTATCACTACAGAAGTAGATTGCCCAACCTTTCTTCCAAGGAGTGGCTGGTAGGTTTAAACCGACAGCCTTCTGTTTAGCAGTCAAATGCCTTAGGCACCATGCCACCAGAGCTCCTACTGATATCATAAGCAAGTAAATTTTGCTGAAGATAATTCAAATACAATTGCAGCAATACACACAGGACTGTGCCAGAAATTCAAGGTGGATTCAGAAGATGACATGGAACAAGGGATATAATTGCTAATGATGGATGGATCTTACCTGAAAACAGAGAATACCAGAAAGATATTTACCTCTGTTTTATTGACTATGCAAAGGCATTCAACTGTGTGGATCATAATAAATTATGGATAACGTTTCAAAGACTGGTAATTCCAGAACATCTCCTTGTGCTCACATGGAACCTGGACATAGAGCAAGAGGCAGATATTTGACAGAACAAGGGGATACCGCATGGTTTAAAATTAGGAAAAATGTGCATCAGAGTTGCATTCTTTCACCATACTTATTCATTTTGTATGCCAAGCAAATAATCTGAGAAGTTAGACTATATGAAGAAGAACATAGCATCAGGATTGGAGAAATGATTATTATCAATCTGCAATATGCCAATAATACAACCAGGGCTTTGAACCGATTCAATTCAGCCCTCCTGCTGAGAATTTGCATTTGCACTCTGGAAATACAGAAATAAAATCTACATCTTGTCAGGATCACCATATGATTAAATTATCTTGGGATCTTGTTAAAATGTACAAAATGGTTCAATATATCTGTGGTGGAAATGACGAGGGGTCAAACTGGAATGAACCAGCTCGAATCCCTACACACAGCCTTGTTTGCTGCGAGCAAAGAGGACTTGAAGCACTAACTGGACGATCACACTACAGACTACAGTACAGAATACACCTCAACATAGAGAAAATCAAAATCTTCATACCTGAGCCAGTGACTAACATCATGAGAAACTGAGAAAAAATTGAAGTTGTCAAGGATTTCATTTTACTTGGATCCACAATCAGTGCCCATGGAAGCAGTACATAGAAATCAAACGACCTACTATTGCAATGGGGAAATCTGCTGCAAAAGATGTCTTTAAAATGTTAAAAAGAAAAGATGTCACTTTAAGGACTGAGGTACACCTAATCCAAGCCATGGTATTTTCAATCACCTCATATGCATGTGAAAGTTGGACAATGAATAAGGAAGACAGAACAAAAGTCGGTAACATTTGAACTACAGTTTTGGCAAAGAATATGGAATATACCATGTCTTGGAAGTACAGTCAGAATGTTCCTGTGACTCAAGGACGGTGAGACTTTGTCTCACCTACTTTTGACATGTCCTCAGGAGGGCCCAGTCCCTGAAGAAGGACATCATGCTTGGTAAAGTAAAGGGTCAGTTAAAAAGAGGAAGTCCCTCAGCAGGATGGACTGACACAGTGTCTGCAATGATGTGCTTAAACACAGTAACAACTATGAGGCTGGCACAGGACCAGGCAGGGTTTTGCTCTGTGGCAGTTATGGTCCCTATAAGTCACAACCATTTCAATGGCACCTAACAACAACAACTGATTCCAAAAGCATAACAAATTATAGAAAAAATTTAAAAAAAAAAACTTAATTTTTTTTAAATACATAAAAAAAAACAGCTTATTTGTAACTTCTCAGAGAGACTGTTTTGAAGGAATCAAAGGTTCCATGTGATCCATAAGTAATTTAAAGGATAAAAATTATTAGCATTTGCAATCATTATTTGCCTATTTTAGGTTAAAAATAAAATCTTTATAACTTGCCTAAGATTAAATGTTAAACTACCCTTTAGACCCAGTACCTGTTTCAGCATTTAAGCAAAGTAAAAAGAATACACTGTGTTCCAGAAGATGAATCAAGTAATTCCTTTAAACAGTAAGGGTATCATATCTGAACATGCCTGAAAAATTAAGAGAAAACCAGTTTAAAAGTTTTATCTTCTACCCTAGTCTGAGAATGAAAATGACATAATTTTATCCTGTTCCTTCATAATTTTAAAACTCTCAATTTATTTCATTTTGACACTATATAAAGTCTTTATGTATAAATACTTACTTCTATCATTTTATGGGGGAGCTCTGGTAGCACAGTGACTAAGACACTTGCCTGCTAACCAGACGGCTGGCGGTTCAAACCCACCAGCCACTCCTCGGAAGGAAGGCTGGGCAATCCTACTTCCGTGGTGATACTGCCTCGGAAACCCAACGAGGGGTCGCTATGAGTCGGGTTTGACTCGACGGCACATAACAACAACAAAAACATCATTTTATGGGGAAGGGATGAAGGAAGTAACTCTGGGTACAGAGTTGGCCTATATATTTATCATATTGAAATCAAGCCAACAAAAATCAAGGTCCCGTGAAGAGAAGGGGACTAAAATAGGAAGGTTTATTATATAGGTTAAGAAATAGAATATGTTTCTCTTGAGTCTGTGTTTGATTTCTGATATTTGTATGTTTTAAGGCATGGGGACAGAGTAATTCCTATTATCAACAATATCAGTTTCAAAACTGGTTTAACCACAATACATCTTTTTAAATTTCAGACCCATTGCCATTCAAGTCAGAACCAACTCACAGTGACCCCTCCTTGGGTTTCCGAGGTGGTTCACCACGGAAGTAGATTGCCCAACCTTCTTTCCGAGGAGTGGCTGGTGGGTTTGAACCACTAGCCTTCTGGTTAGCAGTCAAATGCTTTAGGCACTATGCCATCAGAGCTCCCTCAGACGTTAATAGTATATACAAATATTTAAGGCAATTAATGCTATTAATTAATAATATTATCAGCATAAACAAACACGTTTTAAAATGTGCTTCTATCTCAGATTTTATTTTTCCCCAAGCACACACGTACCAAAGAAGAAAAGAAAACAGGCCAAGACATAAGGAACACCTGCCATAAAGCATTCTTGGCTTCCATTCTGAAATTCTTGACTGGGCTAGGAGGGAACTTACCCCCAAAGTGAGGCTTCATGAGAGTTGAAATGGAGGTGGCAATGCCATTTGCATTTTTGGGCCAGTGCCCACATATGCACTCCATGCCAAAGATGTCTTTTGCACTCTGCAAAGAGGATATCGCCCATCCAATACTTTATTTGAGAAGCAGGGAAACAGCTCTGCATGGGCTGGCTCTTTGAAAATGTGGGCGTATGAAAGGAAGAAGTTGCCTGTGTGTGTGTGAGAGTGTGTGTGTGTGTCTGTCTGTGTGTCTGTGTGTGTGTCTGTGTGTACATACCTACCAAGAAAGAGAGCTGGATGGTAGAATAAAATTCTCAGAAGTTTTTACATCTTTTGTAAAGATGTTTTTAGTAAACACTAGACAAAGCAGAGTAGTGCTAAAGTATAGTGAAAGAATGAATTAGGAAAAAAGACATGCATAACAATGTTGGGGTGCAAAAGTAGAACACATTAAAAAGGAAGATACACTTTATAACTCAGCCACCTTTTAGCATCTTTCTACATCATACATTTCTGAAACATTATATATCTTCTCCATGAATCATATAAGTTAACAGTCTCAGCATTTATTATCAACGGCATCTGAATCTAAATCTCAAAGTTGTCTGCACAGAAGGGTATGTGGTAAGTAAAGGTCTTAGAGGAGCACTGGTGGCACAGTGGTTAAGCACTTGGCTGCTAACTGAAAGGTGAGGAGTCTGGAAAAAGAGCAGCCTGCTCCCCTAAAGACTTCCAGCCTTGGAAACCCAATGGAATATATCATTCCACTCTGTCTGTAGGGTTGCTGTAAGTTGGAGTTGACTCTACGGCCAAGGGTTTGGGGTTTTTTTGTTGTTAAAGATCTATACTTTTAAAGAACTGTCAAACTTGTCAAAAGCACTCCAGAAAAATCACAGGATTCTACCTTCACTTTTTAAGCCATTTCATAGCAATGCTTTATTTTCTAAAAGGCAATCAAATAGCATGTAATTATAAACACTGAACAAAATCATGATTGATATCAATGCAATACTCCATAATTATAATGAAATTATTTTTGTTTATTCCATCTGTACACCTATAGCCTTCTTTTCTGATATGTAAGTATCTCTGAAAATACTTAGTTACTGTGCAGGGGAAAGCAACTGATGATTCTTAATTAAGTTTCAAATGTGCTTCTTCACACAGCTGCACACACATGTGTACTAATCTAATTGTTACTTGCACCTGCTCCAAGTTAGCAATATTTCATAGAGCACATGGCAAGAATAGCATTTTCAAGTGTTAATTTGTTGAATGTAAATCTATACTTTCTTCCAATACTTTATAGCACATACACTTCAGTAATTACTACCATACAGAAGTCTGAAGAACAAAAATGTGGGTGATTTTGAGTTGCCTGAGTGGAAAACAAAGCTGTCTTTTCAATCTAAAATAAGTTATGTACTTCCATGTTATAACTGAGTAATTTTTCACTGAGATATCTGAGTAATTTTTTTTTTCAGTATTTATATAAAGTACACTTTGATTCTACCAAACACTGGGGAGAAGGGATAATTCAGCTAAAACTGTTCCACACGGAGCCAAAAGTTGTAAACAAGAAGTTAAACTGTCCTTGCCCTGTCCCATTATATCCACCACCATCAGTGCACTGATGATTTTAGTTACTATCTGGAGTCTGAGCTTTAAGGGCAATGATTAAAAGAAAATTACCTTCTGGAGATTATGTGCTTAAACTCTGGATTCTGCACATGCAGCAAATCTGTTTCCAGAGATCACACCCCTTTTCTTAGTAATCATCCTACAATCTGAAGTTGGTCTAACTACAGCAACAAGACTTTAATTTATGATAAATATAGACACTTTTTCATACAATGGAAGTTTTTGCTTAATCTTAAGGTATGGATTCCTAAATTCTTGTGTTTTAAATTATATCTTGACTTTTAAAACAGTATATGCTGTCCATCCTTGTAGTCTGCTAAATATTACATTAAATCCACATTTAACATAACTAAAAGCAAAGATGTAGAATTCTAACAGGTAAATATCTCTGGAACATGTGTTTCTGTCCTTCAAATGTTAAACATTAAAGCACTGTTATCTGCTCTGATGATAATAACCTGATGAATTAAGACCCCATCTCTCAAAACTACTCTAAAAGCTACCTCACCCTCTCCTAAGATTAGGTGCAAATTGATTTAGCTATAAACACTCTTTTAAAAATTTAATTAAAATAAAAACACTGTACAGATTTGAGACTGTTTTCAGAAACTTAACGTACACTAGACTATCTTTGGCTTCAATCAAATATATCTCTGATTTTTCCGTACAAAAACAGTACAGCCAAGTGTTACAAGCACACACACTAAGCACTTCAGAAGTGAACAAAACTGGGTGAACTTTTGTGTCAATCAATGGTACATGAGTCATACTTACTCTGAAATCCTGGCTTATTTGTAAAACAACCTTTACTCACAAAAGCACAAAGATACAAAAGTTTTTTTTTTTTTTTTTAATCTACCAAGAGCAAAGGAAGATACATATATATGCCCACCCATTTTTCAGTGCAGTGGTTTGCAACTATTAATTTACAAAAGAATTTATTTAAAATTAAATATTCTCTATTTTTGTGATTTATAAAAATGAAATACTGTATTTTTAAGAAGCAATGAACACCAGGAATCTCTGAGGTCCGTTAAGGGGTGATCACCTCACCCTATCACAAGCAGAGTTTTCTCCGTCCTTTATTTGTTGTTGTTGTTGTTGTTCATCTGCATTAACATGGCTGCTAATTATATCACCCTGGTGGCACATAAAGTCTGAGTGGGGGAAGAAAATCCTATGATTCTTAGAGATCACAATATACCCCTTAGGATTCAAGTATGTATTTGCTTAGATTGACTACTCCTAGGTTAGAGAAGTAAGCTGTGATTCAGAGTTTCTGCTTCATGAGTGATATAGCACATATCCATCCCACCATCGCATGCATGTGTTCACACCTGCATGTATACACACACATGGGGGTGCGGGAAGTACCGTTAGCTTTATCATGTGACTTTGTATGTTAACTTTTCCCATTTAAATCTTTATATTTTTCTAAAACTATTTAAGTTATTGAGGAGTTAGTATTCAATACATGCCATACAGATATAATGCATACATTTGCCACGATAAAGCCCTACTACATTAAATGATTGAAAGTTAAATCACATTTAAAAAAATTATAAATGAATGCTCTTACTCTCACAATGTCATGCTTTCATCAGTGAATTAGCCAATGTCTTCTTTTCTGAATCATATAAGAAGTGTTTTTAAATTATTTCTACAATTTGGCATACTTGGCCTAATGAGTGGTTTACTAAAAAGTCAAGTCCCTCATTATTTTGGTTAGCTTTGTCAGTAAGAATAAAAATCCTTAATTGTAAAACTTAAAAAACCTGTGGTATAGAAAAGACGTACTGGTTTCCGCATCATTGAGAAAATATTACAGCCTTAAAATTACATTTATAGTTCCATATTCTTTTTCTTACCATCAAGAGCATAAGTAATTCATAGATCAAAATATACACCATCACATAACTTTCCTGGGAAATAAATATACACTGAGACAATGTACAACAAAAAGCACTGCTTCAGCTAAATATGAAACAATAACAAACACGTGGGACTTTATGACAACTGACAAACTATAAAGAACATTTAAGGAATTCTGCTGTCAGTTCCAGGAGCAAATCCTTGCTCTTTTGAATACTTTACTGATTGGGATATTAGAAATCTCCAGTTTAGTAGTCCTTTCACCTTTATGAAACAATTGCTCAAAATTTCGCTATTCAGAATAATTTATACTTTCCAAGGAAAGCTATTTGATAACAGGAATGAGTAAATACCTCCTATCTCCAATTAATCACTTAGAGTAGGATATTTTTCACCTCTGAACTCTTGCCTCAGCCCCTCTTTCTATCAGCCTTAAGGAACTGAAATTCAGAGACATGACGTTTTCCATTATTGGCTTCTTGTTTCTTTGCAACTGTGTAACATTCCTCAAAAAGTACATATAATACTCCATCGTATGGGATCAGAGAACAGTATTCCAGGACCAATCATATATGTAATGCAAAATGAATTATTTTCCTTTTGAATTATTTGAAATAATTGTGATTTAAAGATTACCAGTTCAGCTTATGGTTATGGTGTTGCTGAGTTCATCTTAAGTATTTCTCTTCAATCTACATACTTTTGAAACTCAATGTGGCTTCTAGATCAGACTGCTGTAAAGATAACAACTGCCCTACATAGGGGTTTGTTAGAGCATTACACTTACAAGGCATTATACTCCTAAAAATATAACACATGGCAACGAAGAAACAAAGATACTGCAAAATTGAGTCCACGAAGAAAAGTCAAACATTCCACATTTCTGTTTTAGCACCTGTATAGTAATTTAATTGTATGCGACAACCACGTTGTTACATTAACAGAAATGCAAAGCATAAAGGAACAAGAGCTACCTCTTGCTTTCCTTAAAGAAATTAGAAACAAGAAGTTTAACCTGCACCTGCCAAACTGTCTTCGGAGGGACAGAAATAGGTGGGGGAGAAAGGCTCACCTCTCCTTGTACCCTACAACGCGTCTCCAAGAAATCATTTTAAATATAGGCAATATATCTGTTACCTTTTTTAATTTTCTTGCATTCTAATCAATGGCAGACCCTTTACTGCACTCCCCTACCCCTTATCTCAAAAGCACATTGCAGAATAAGAGGACTCAAGTGTCACTTACCAGTTGCATGCCACAGATAAAGATAAGCGTGCACCTGCCACTGCAATAACCCATGGTTTCCGAGACCCCTGCCACAGCCAAACTGTCCCACGTCGGCCACCGTCGAACCCCCACTTTATCCAATCAGATCGCGGGGAAGGACAGGCAAACCTGTCGAGGGCTCAGGGGCTCTGGGCTGCCGCTGCCAGCGTCCTGGGAAGTGACAGGCATTAGGACCTGCTGGTGCGGCGGTGGCGGCAGCTCCAGCCGCACCCGCCACACATACCTTCACTTGCTCGGTGCACACGCCACGCCGCGGGCAGCGCCGCCCGCGGAGACGCGCCCGGGGCCCGCAGGAGCAGCAATGGCAATTTCGCAGCGCCGCCGCGCCCTCGGGCATCTGGCCCCGAAGTTTCGCCCCCGCTGCTCCGCAGGCGGACTCGCCCCACGCCCCACAGCGCGGCTACAG
>NW_006922093.1:1297819-1300609 GCF_000298275.1 Orycteropus afer afer | reverse complement strand
CGCTGCCCCACCCCTCGCCCAGATGTGTTAATCCTCCTCCTCCAACAAATCCTTCAGCCTGCTCCTCGCCGCCCCCTCCTGAGGCGTCAACTTCTCCGAGCTCGGTCGTGGCTGCCGCCGACGCGGCTGGTGGCGGTGGTGTCTGTGTGGGAAGGAGCGGCGCGGTAGCGGGCGCTGCGGCGGTGTTGGCGGCCGGAGCTGCAGAGCCGTGGGACGAGGAGCCCAGGCAACATAGCCGTGGTTGTTCGCCTGGTTTCGGTCCTGCTCCCGCAGCCGAGCCCTGAGCCCTGCGCGGAAGCTGCGAGTTGTGTTGTGAATGGACGAGGAGGAGGCTTAGGGAAGGGGGGTGGGGTGATCTGTTAGGGGTCCAGCGGAGGCCTCCAGACGGGTCGGGAGCCCGAGCAGAGAGAGGCCCGAGGAAGGGAGAAGGGCGCCAAGGCTGCCGACGCAGTCCCTGCTGCTCGGGACCCTGCCCGACTCCCGAGGATCTGCAAGGGCCGAGGCGTGGAGAATTACGGGGCAGTTCCTACTGGTAGATGAGTGGGTTGCAGCAGGAGTTGATGGGCTATGGACGCAATGAGTTGTTTGTTTTCACTCAAACTTGTTCGTTTTCACTCAAAATAGTAAATGATCAGAGGCGATTTTAACACCCAATTCTTCCGCCCCACAGCATCCCAAGTGGGTGTGGATTCCTGGCAGTGTATGCTCCTGGCTCCCGCTCCGCCCGCCAGAAGCTGTGCCGCGGCTGCTGGTTACCTGCGGAGAGACCTGCTTTGGAGCCCGCTGCTGCCACCTACGGGAGGAAAGCTGAAGGGCTTAGTGAACTGATCTAGCTTGCATTTTCTGACCAAAACCAAACCCACTACTTTCCGATGGATTCTGACTCAAGCGACCCTACAGGACAAAGTAGAACTGCTCCATGGGATTTCCAAGGCTGTAAATCTTTACGGAGGAGCTCTGGTAGCATAGTGGCTAAAGCACTTGACTGCTAACCAGAAGGCTGGCGGTTCAAACCCACCAGCCACTCCTCGGAAGGAAGGTTGGGCAATCCTACTTCCGTAGTGATACTGCCTCGGAAACCCAAGGAGGGGTCGCTATGAGTCAGGGCTGACTTGACGGCACATAACAACAACAACAACAAATCTTTACGGAAGCAAACTACCTCATCTTTATTCCTGGGTTCAAACTGCAGACCTTTTGGTTAGCAGCTGAATGCTTCACACACTGCCACCAGTGCTCCCCCTAAGTTCTGAGTATTTGGCACCTAAGGATCAATTTTCTTTTACATCCCCAGGCAACTAGTTAAAGCATCTCAGACTATTTTCCCATGAAGTAAACATACAATGTTGAGATCCACTGGAGATGTGAGTCATTGGAATGAAGTGGGTCACCGTTGATGGAAAAAAAGATGCAAAAGAATGGTTTAGGGCACTATATAGGAGGTCCCAGGTGACGCAAAGGATGAACTGCTGCACTGCTAACAGAAAAGGCTGTGGTTCAAACCCACCCAGAGGTGCAGGGAAGTAAAGCTTGGTGCCCTGCCTCTGACAAATTACAGCCTTGGAAAAACCCTATAGAGAGCACAGGCGTCCAACCCACTTGACTACAACTAACAACAAGGAGATAAATAGCAAGTTTTTCCACAAGCTCTTAAGAGATTAAAGAAACTCTCAAGTCAGAACTTTCCACAGCAAATGGGATTTGCATATTATTCTTGTTAGGTGCCATGGAGTTCCAACTCATTAAAAAAAAAAACTCACTGCAGTCAGACTTACGTTGTTGTTAGGTGCCGTTGAGTGGTCTCCAACTCATAGCGACCCTAGGTACAGCAGAAAGAAACACCACCCGGTCCTGTGCCAGCTCCCTGATCCTTGCTGTAGCTAAGCCCGCTGTAGCCCCTGTGTGAATCTATCTTGTTGAGGGTTTCCACTCTTTCCTTGACCCTCTGCTTTACCATGCATGATATCTTTCTCCAGGGAATGATTCCTTCTTAAAACATGACCAAAGTAGGTGAGATGAAGTCTGGCCATTGTTGCTTCCAAGGAGCATTTGGGTTGCACTTCTTCCAGGATACATTTGTTCTTTTAGCAGTGAATGGTACATCCAGCATTCTTCACCAGCACAACGCTAATGCATCAACTTTTCTTCAGTCTTTTTCATTGTCCAGCCCTCACATGCATATGAGGCAATTGAAAATACCATGTCCTGTGTAAGGTGCACCTTAGTCCTCAAGGAGACTTCAGCACTTGAAAGAGATCTTTTGTAGCCAATTTGCCCAGTGCTATGCATCATCTGATATCTTGCCTGCTGCTTCCATTGGTGTTGATTACAGAATCAAGTAATGTGAAGTGTTTGACATCTTTGATCTTTTCTCCATTTATCATGATGCTGCTTTTTGGTCCATTTGTGAGGATTTTTGTTTTCTTTATATCGAGGTGTAATCCATACTGCAGACTGTAGTCTTCAGTCTTCATCAGTAAGTGCTTCAAGTCATCCTCGCTTTCAGCAAGCAAAGTTGTGTCATCGCCGTATAGCAGATTGTTAATGATTCTACCTCCAATCCTGATGCCATGTTCTTCTTCATATAGTCCAGCTTCTCAGATTATTCCTCAGCGTACAGACTGAATAAGTATGATGAAAGGATACAACGCTGATGCATTCCCTTCTTGATTTTAAACCATGCAGTACCCACTTATTCTATTCAAATGACAGCCTTGTGGTCTATGTACAGGTTCCTCATGAGTACAATTAAGTACTGGAATTCGCATTCTTCTCAGTGTTATCCATAAT
>NW_006922093.1:1295017-1296854 GCF_000298275.1 Orycteropus afer afer | reverse complement strand
TTTTAGATGGTCTCTAAATTCAGGAGTAATATATTCAAGGTCATATTTTGACTCTCATGAACTTGTTTTCATTGTCTTCAACTTGAAGTTGAACTTGGATATGAGCCATTGATGGTCTGTTCCACAATCAGCCCCTGGCCTTTTTTTGGCTGAGGATACTGAGTTTTTCCATTGCCTCTTACCACAAGTATAGTCAGTCTGATTCCTGTGTACTCCATCTGGTGAAGTCCACGTGTATAGCTGCTGTCTGTGTTGTTGAAAAGTGTATTTGCAATGAGTAAGTCACTGGTCTTGCAAAAATTCTATCATGTGATCCTTGGCATCATTTCTATCACCAAGGCCATATTTTCCAACCACAGGTGATTCTTCTTTGTTTCCAACTTTTACATTCCAATCACCAGTGATAATCAGCACATCTTGACTGCATGTTTGGTCAATTTCAGACTGCAGAAGTTGGTAAAATCTTCAGTTTCCTCATATTTGGCTTTGATGGTTGGTGCATAAATTTTAATAATAGTGCCTAAGGCATTTGACATCTAACCAAAAGCTGGTGGTTCAAACCCACCAGCCACTCTTTGGAAGGAAGATCAGGCAATCTACTTCCATAGTGATACCGCCTTGGAAACCCAAGAAGGGGTCTCTATGAGTCAGATCTGACTCAAAGGCAGTGAGTTTGGCTTTTTGGTTTTTTTTACTATTAACTTATCTTCCTTGTAGACATATGGATATTATACTATCACTGATAGCATTGTACTTCAGGACACATCTTGAAACATTCTTTGTGATGATGAATGCCACGCCATTCCTCTTCGATTTTTCATTCACAACATAGCAGATGATGTGGATGCCTGATTCAAAATGGCCACAACCAGTTCATTTCAGCTCACTAGTGCCTAGGCTATTTATCTTTATGTGTTCCATTTCATTTTTGACAACTTCCAATGTTCCTAGATTTCTACTTTGTACATTCCATATTTCTATTATTAATGGATGTTTATAGCTGTTTCTCTTCAGTTTTAGTTGTGCCACATCAGCAAATGGAGGTCCCAAAAGGTTTACTTTATCCATATCATTAAGATTCGTTCTAATCTAATGAGGCAGCTCTTTCCCAGTCATATTTTGAGTGCCTTCTGAGCTAAGGGGCTCAGTTTCTGGCATTGTATCGGACAATGTTTCAGAGCTATTCATGAAGTTGTCCAGTAATGTATCAGACAGTGTTTCTCTGTTATTCATAAGGTTTTTCCTGGCCAATACTTTGAGAAGTGGATGGCCTCTTCCTTCTTTGAGTCTGTCTCAGTCTAGAAGCTACGCTGAGACCTGTCTACCATGTGCAACCCTGCTGGCATTTAAAACACCAGTGGCACAGCCTCCAGCCTCACAGCAACACACAAGCAACAACAGTAAGACAAATAGACAAACTCTTCTTCCTTAGTTGTTCCAAACCTCTCTGCACTCCCCTTGCCTGGATCCAGCCACACTGGGCCTTGGCTTTCCAGGTTGCTGCCTTGGGCATGGGCTTTCTCCCTCTCCCTCCCCTTACTGACTCATAGGGACCCTGTACACAACTGAACGAAAGACTGCCAGGTCCTGCACTATTCTCACAATCATCACTATGCTTCAGGCCATTGTTGACGGACCTAAAATGGTTGCTTCCTTTGAGTAAAAATTATGATGTGTTACAATGACTGAAGAATTCTGGTGGCACAGTGCCTAAAGCATTTGACTGCTTAACCAGAAGATTGGAGGTTCAAACCCACTAGCCACCCTGTCGAAGGAAGATGAAGCAATCTACTTGCGTCAAGGCTTACAGAAACCCAATGGGGGTCGCTAGGAGATT
>NW_006922093.1:1287872-1289471 GCF_000298275.1 Orycteropus afer afer | reverse complement strand
TTTTTTAACATGAAATATTGAGAAATAATATAAGCCTGGTTCTAATTGCTTTTGCTGTGTAATTAACTGCCCCAAACTTAATGGTATTCCTGTCCACAGGAATTCTGAGAGGATACAACAGGGAAAGTTGTCTCTGCTCCACAATGTTTTTATCCTCAGCTGGGAAGACTCAAAGGCTGGGGTCAGCTCAATGGATGGGGACAGGAATGGTATGAATATTCATTCACCTACATATCTGGCACCTGGATTGTAAGAACTTAAAGACTATGGCTGCAAAGCAAAGTGCCTACATATGCCCTGTCCTTGTGTCTTGGCTTCCTGACAGCATGGCTCTTTCAGAATTCTCAGATTTCTTACATGGCAACTGAGGGTTCAATCATGAGCTTTTGAGCAAACAAAGTAGAAGATGCATTGCCTTTTCTGATTCAGACTCCCATGTCATGGCTCACTCCCACCACATTCTATTAGTTGCAGGCAGTCATAGTCTTACTAGTCTGAAGAGGAGAAAATCTAGACCACCCCCCATTATGGGAAGAAGGCCAAAGAATTTTGGGCCACGTTTCAAAGCCTCTGTGTTAAGCATTGATTCATCCATACAAGGAACTTTACTGTTCTTTGAATATTACAGTACGTAAAAATTGAAATTTAGGCATTAATGCTATTGAGTTATAATTGTAAAAAATTATCCTCATGCTAAAATCTCAGAGAAACAAGCTAATTAAATATAAAGAAATGAGTTGCTCTGAATTAAGCATGTAAAATTAAATTATTAAAAACAATTTTACTTTGTGATTTACATAATGTGGATAAGGTAAGTAGAGAGATAAAATTCTATTCAAAAGACTTCATATACCCACTCCAGTAGCTTCCAGCCAAGCAAAAGACAGGCATAGGAATTGAACATTTACTTGAGGTAAATAAACTCCTTGGAGAGAACAAGCATGGGAGAAAGACGGGCTGTTTATGTACAGGGAGACAGTTCAGGAGGCAGGGGTGCATGGAGGGATGGACACAAGGAAAAGGTGACTGTAGGGAGGAAGTGAGAGGGGAGCTGTTGCATTTTGGTGAATTGTGGTCAATGTCATGAGACAAGGTGTAAGTGAACTGCTGTATGGAAAGTGAATTTCCTCTGTACACTTTCACCCAAATTGCAATAATAATAATAAATAAGACTTCATATAGTCAAAAGCAAGTTAAAAGTTCAGATTTATTTGGTATAATTACGAGATACAGAATACAGTATTTAAACCATTCAGTAGAATGAGACTAAACAAATGATTAGTTTTTAGTGAGGCCATAATAATATATACTCTACAGTTTCTTTTCTATGTAATTAAGATTTATTATTCAGCTTGAGAGTATCATTCCAGATAATGTAGTTACTGTACAATTTCTTTATTTGCTGTTCTTTTCCCAGTTTATCTTTCCACAATTCTAATAAATACCAATTTAATAGGATATTAGAAAATGACCAAGAGAAACGTTAGGAAGGTAGATATAGTGTCCTAACCATAATAGGATTAATTCAAAATCCTTACACAGTGGAACATTTTGAGTGTCTGTTGTTATTGTTGTTGTTATGTGCCGTCGAGTTGGCCC
>NW_006922093.1:1284669-1287772 GCF_000298275.1 Orycteropus afer afer | reverse complement strand
AAAAAAAAAAAAAAACCTCACTGCCCTCAAGTGCATTTCAACTCATCGTAACCCCTTGGCTTTCCAAGGCAGTATCTCTATGAAAGTAGATTGCCCAATCTTCCTTCCCAGGAGTGGCTGGTGGGTTTGTACCACCAGTCTTCTGGTTAGTAGTCAAATGCCTTAGGCACTATGCCACCAGAGCTCATTGTTTAGTATAAAAGTTAAATATGTGCTCTTACCTACTGCAGTGCCTGACAGGTTATGGATGCTCATACCTTTGGTGAAACAAAGCCTAGGATTGTAGAAAGTGCTCCTGAACAAGGAAATCTAGTCACAAGTGTTTCTTTTTGTTGTTGTTTGGCTTTTGCACATTCAGCTGGATAGTAGCTGTGGGAGATGTAGGTATTTTGCATTACCAAACAAAAAGAAATTTGTAAATTAATACTGAATGATGAAGCTGCTGCCATATTACCAAGATTAGTCTCTATTACTTGTTCTTATTCATAATAGCAGTAAAACATTTTGGTGGATTCATCCACAACCTTGCCATGGTTTCCTTGCAACCAGAAGCAGCCTGAGTAGTCTTTAGACCCTGCAGATAAAAGGAAAGCATAACCCAACCCCACTCCCCTCAAGTTGGCTCCGACTCATGGTGACCCTTCCTTGGGTTTCTGAGGTGTTATCACTATGGAAGTAGATTGCCCAACCATCCTGACAAGGAGTGGCTGGTGGGTTTGAACTGCCAGCCTTCTGGTCAGCAGTCACATGCCTTAGGTACTACGCCACCAGAGCTTCCAAAGGAAAGCATAATGCTGTCTCTCAGTGCCCTGCCCATAGCCCTGAATACTCATATTCCAGAACATGCCCATCTTATATTCATACTTAAAAACTTGCCCATATTCTTTCTGCTTAGCCCTAGGGTAAAGTTACAGACCCAGGCACAATTCCCACCCAGTAACCAATGGGAGTTGGTAGATAAATACTCCAGCTTCCTCAATTAACAGATAAAGAATGGAAACATGCTCTTGTCTACACTGTCAGGATCCCCACATGGACTGAGCACTAATTACCTACAGTGATAACCCTCTCATTGATTGAGCCTGGATTACCTTCTTTCTTTTTCTTGCCCCTTTCCCCCACTTCTGTAGCAGTGCTTTCTGGAATCACTTTCAAAATCAAGCACTTTGCTCACATCCTTGTGTCATAATTTGCTGCTTGAGAAGCCTAGCCTAAAATCATTCCCAAAGGTTTTCATTCGTGATCTAATATTATTGGCACAATATTCTCAGCACAGTGAAGCAGACGTGGAGTGTTGTGCATTTCCTGTGTGCAGCCACTGCCATAAGTACTATACCTACCTTATCCCATTCATTACTCACAGGAAACCAGAACACTGGTATAATGCCCATTTTAAAGACATAGAAACTAAGATTTTGAGAAATCAAGTGTGTGTCTTGGTCATAAGTGCACGTGTTGCTGAGAGTGTGAAAACATATCTGTGACACACCAAAATCTTCTCTCCAGACTGCCATGCTGTTAAACTCTGTAGGCATCATTCATTTTGGAATTTCATACAAGAATGGTGATTAAAGATCTGGTAGGATAGTGCCTAAGGCACTACTAACTAGACTGCTAACCAGAAGGCTGGCAGTTCAAACCCACCAGCCACTCCTCAGAAGGAGAACTGAGCAATCTACTTCCATAGAGATACTACTTCATAAACCCAAGGAGGGGTCGCTATGAGTCGAATCAACTTGAAGGCAATGAGTTTGGTTTTTTGGTCTTTATTTCATGTACTGTTCAGCTAATAGATCATAAGGGCTTTTTATTATCTTATCTAGTGACATAACTGTTTCTATGTGGGAAAAATGTGTTACATATTCCGTACCTCCATCTGGCTTATTTTCGTGTCCTGCTTTAAAGTACTTTTCAAGGTTGTTTTGCACCTATTGTCTCACTGACCTATGAGAAGAACTCATGGGATGCAGTAGATCCACAGCCCCTAACGAGAGTCACAGTCTACCCCACTCTCCAGCACTGCGGCTAGAGCAGAAGCCCAAGCCTGTCTTTGTTAGACCAGTGAGCAATTTAACTTGGCATTTTACTCACTCTCGAATGTTCATTGTCCCTAAAAACATAAAGAAAAACTTTTTTTTCCTTCATTCTCAAAACCAAGACATTTAATTCATTGGCTGTTTTACATAAACCTTTTTTTTTCTTGTTTGAAAAACAGATGTTAAGAAATAACACTTATCTTAAAAATAAAAATAGTTTTATCTTCCATACAATTATAATCTGTCATTTTTGTACAAACCTTTAAAAAAGTGGGATTATAACAAACAAAATATATATTAACTTGATTTTTTTTACATAACAATAAAGAACATATGTCCAAGTGATGAATTATTAAGCATTTGGACTCTGTAGCCAGATAGCCTGGATTCATAATCAAAACTCTGCCATTTACTCTGTAATCTTGGGCAAATTACTAAAATTTCCATCCTTTAGTTTTCTATAAAATGGAAAGAATGTTTAATTAATGCACCTTTAGCTTAGGATTGTGGGAAGGATTGATTATATGTAAAGATTTTAGAGCCTTGCCTACTATACAGTTAACTTTTAAAATTGTTGATTGTTATTATATTATATATTAAAAATCCATTGCTGTCAAGTTGATTCCAACTCATGGCAACCCTATAGGGCAGGGTAGAACTGCCCCCACATGGTTTCCAATGCTGTAAATTTACAGAAGCACATTGTTACATCTTTGTCCTGCAAAGCAGCTGGTAAGTTAGAACAGCCAAACTTTCCATTGGCAGCTGAGCACTTAATCACTGAACCACCAGGTTTCTTTACATTACGTACCAACTGCCTTCCTTCAAGTCAATTCTGACTCATAGTGACCCCATTGAGTTTCCAAGGCTATAAATTTTTATAAAAGTAGATTGCCTCATCTTCCTCCTACAGAGCAGCTGGTGGGTTTGAACTGCCAACCTTCTGGTTAGCAGCCTAATTAATGATTATAGAATAGTCTAACATAGCCAAGTATCTCAATTATTTACTTTCTATCATTTTCTTAGGAGCTCTGGTAGCATAGTGCCTAAGGCACTTGACTGCTAAC
>NW_006922093.1:1281986-1284304 GCF_000298275.1 Orycteropus afer afer | reverse complement strand
TTGCAGATGTGATTGAAGGTAAACATCTGATGCTGAGTTGGGAAGAGTAGCCTAGATTCTCCAGGTGGATCCATTCTAATCACATGAGTCCTTAAATATTATGAATGGTTCCTGGCTGAGTCAGAAACAGAGGAAGATCCAATGATGGAAGAAGTGGTGAGAACTACAATGTGAAAGAGACTCAATCCACCCTTGCTGGCTTTGTAGATTGAAGAAGGGGCCCAAGGACAAGGAAAGTGGACAGTTTCTAGAAGCTAGAAAAGCCAATAAAATTGATTCTTCCCTAAAGCCTCTTGAAGGAACACAATCCTGCCAATGCCTTGATTTTAAGCCAGTGAGAACCATGTGGGATTCTGACCTACAGAATCAAGGATAATAAAGATGTGTTGTTTTAGCTGTACCAGCAATAGAAAAATAATGTTTCACTACTAAAAATTTTATTCAAAAATATGTTTGTAGCTATGTTTTTACCTGTGTTATGATTATTTTCTTATGTGTGAGCAAAGTTATCAATCTTTTGATAAATATTACCAAATTTCCTCTAAGAAGTCTCTGTCAAGTTACATCTGTAGGGAATGTGCTTGCCATTTTCGATTGTCTTTATCAGTAATGGATATTGTCAGTTTTTAAAACAACTTTTCCATTTTAATTTGTATTTCTTTTATACAAGGATTTGTCTATATATCTGCAAAAAGGGATGTGGCTTATAAATATATCTCTCATCTTTCTATGATGATTCCTCCTGAAATTTCAATTCTATTTCTTGAAAATATCTGATGATAATTTCTATAATATAGAGCTATCACAACAAAAATCCTCATATCTATTTGACAAAAGTGCTCAACTTCAGAGAAAACATTGAAGAGATGTTGATAAGCCAAGAAGACAGATTATGCCATGAAAAGGATCAGAAACATAGTTATGATTGGTGCCTGACAAATTTATATTTTTGTAGTATTATCTTTCATGTTGTATCCATCTAAATTATTTAAATTGTACTTTATATAACTTACTTATCATTAAAGGGTCATGAATATATGGGACCTATTTAATGGTGAAAAAGAAGGAATAAGGAAGAGGCCATCCACTTCTCAAAGAATTGGCCAGGGAAAAGATTATAAATAGCAGAGAAACACTGTCTGATACATTACTGTGCAACTTTATGAATAGTCCAGAAACATTACTGTGTTAGACTGGGTTCTCTAGAGAAACAAAAACCAGCAAAGCTTGTATATATTTATAGAGAGAGAGAAAAAAAAAAATTTATCTTAGCAAAATGGCTCACAAATGTATAGAAGCTGGCAAGTCCAAAGTCCCTGGAGGAAACATTGGGCTGAAGACACCCTTAGCTTCTGCAACCGCAGGGGGCAGAGAAATTCAAGGCTGGTAGGCAGTACACTGGTTGTTGACTCCAACAAAAGATGAAACCAAGATCTCCAGGCCGAGCAGTGGGCTGCTCACTCATGGAAGGTTGTAGTGAGCACATCAGGGTCCCGATCCACAAAAGAATGTCTCTCTTCCCAGGATGTCCCTAGATATCCTGGAAGCAGTCCACACCCCTAGGGAAACTCCCCTCGGGCAGATTGGCCACTCAGAACACAGTCATCCAATCCCATCATGGGAACAACCACACAGAACTGGGGTCCAGCCAAGTTGCACACAGCTCCAACTATCACAATTATCCAATACAGAGGAGAAGGAGGAGTCACTTAGGTTAGAAGACTCTCCAAATAGGACTGGGAAAAGAGCTGCATCATCAGAGTAAAACCAGCCTTACTCATATGGATAGGGTAAAACTTTCGAGATCTCCATTTGGTGACATGGCACCACTCAAATTGAGGAAAAACAGCTGAAAACATCCTTTAATAACTGGAACATGGAATGTACGAAGTATGAATCTAGGAAAATTTGAAGTTGTCAAAAATGAAATGGAATGCATATTGATATCTTAGGCATTAGTGTGCTGAAATGGACTGGTTTTGGCCATTTTGAATCAGACAACCATATGATCTACTATGCCGGGAACGACAGTTTGAAGGAGAATGGTGTGGCATTCATCATCACAAAGGATGTTTCAAGATCTGTCCTGACGTACAATGCTGTCAGTGATAGGATAATATCCATATGCCTACAAGGAAGACCCATTATTATGACTATTACTCAAACTTATGCACCAACCACCAAAGCAAAAGATGAAGACTTTTATCAATTTCTGCAGTCTGAAATTGACTGAATATGCAATCAGGATGTGTTAACTAATCACTGGTTACTGGAATGCAAAAGTTGGCAACAAGGAAGAATCAACAGTAGTTAGAAAA